>NW_025408234.1:0-285653 GCF_905475395.1 Chrysoperla carnea | reverse complement strand
ACTTACTTTGATCAAAATTTCAATGATTTGTATAGTCATGACTCTCATGTTGAAAATCGAAATATTTCAAAAAATGTTTTTTTTATCGAAAAATGTCAAATTTGATCATTTTTGGCTTATTTATGCTTAGTCCAGTGCTAAACGACCGCTATGTATACATTTTGACTTACTTGGATCAAAATTTCATTGTCTTGTATAGTCATGACTCTCATGTTGAAAAATCGAAAATTTTCAAAAAATGTTTTTTCTATCGAAAAATGTCAAATTTGATCATTTTTGGCTTATTTATACTTAGTCCAGTCATAAACGACCTCTATGTATACATTTTGAATTACTTGGATCAAAATTTCACTGATTTGTATAGTCATCACTCTCATGTTGAAAAATCGAAAATTTTCAAAAAATGTTTTTTCTATCGAAAAATGTCAAATTTGATCATTTTTGGCTTATTTATACTTAGACCAGTCATAAACGACTCTATGTAATACATTTTCACTTACTTGGATCAAAATTTCAATGATTTGTATAGTCATGACTCTCATGTTGAAAAATCGAAAATTTTCAAAAAATGTTTTTTCTATCGAAAAATGTCAATTTTGATCATTTTTGGCTTATTAATACTTAGTCCAGTCATAGAGAACCTCTTTGTATACATTTTGACTTACTTGGATCAAAATTTCAATGATTTGTATAGTCATGACATTCTAGTAGTAAATCGAAAATTTTCAAAAAATGTTTTTTTCTATCGAAAAATGTCAAATTTGATCATTTTTTGGCTTAATTATACTTAGTCCAGTCATAAACGACCTCTATGTATACATTTTGACTTACTTGGATCAAAGTTTCAATGATTTGTATTGTCATGACATTCTAGTAGTAAAATCGAAAATTTTCAAAAAATGTTTTTTCTATCGAAAAATGTCAAATTTGATCATTTTTGGCTTATTTATACTTAGTTCAGTCATAAACGACCTCTATGTATACATTTTGACTTACTTGGATCAAAATTTCAATGATTTGTATAGTCATGACTCTCATGTTGAAAAATCGAAAATTTTCATAAAATGTTTTTTCTATCGAAAAATGTCAAATTTGATCATTTTTGGCTTATTTATACTTAGTCCAGTCATAAACGACATCTATGTATACATTTTGACTTACTTGAATCAAAATTTCAATGATTTGTATAGTCATGACATTCTAGTTGAAAAATCGAAAATTTTCAAAAAATGTTGTTTCTATCGAAAACTGTCAAATTTGATCATTTTTTTCTTATTTATACTTAGTCCAGTCATAAGCGACCTCTATGTATACATTTTGACTTACTTGGATCAAAATTTCAATGATTTGTAAAGCCATGACTCTCATGTTGAAAAATCTAAAATTTTCAAAAAAATGTTTTTTGTATCGAAAAAATGTCAAATTTGATCATTATTGGCTTATTTATACTTAGTCCCGTCATAAACGACTTCTTTGTATACATTTTGACTTACTTGGATCAAAATTTCAATGATTTGTATTGTCATGACTCTCATGTTGAAAATCGAAAATTTTCAAAAAATGTTTTTCTATCGAAAAATGTCTCAAAATTTCAATGATTTGTATAGTCATGACATTCTAGTTGAAAAATCGAAAATTTTCAAAAATGTTTTATCTATCGAAAAATGTCAAATTTGATCATTTTTGGCTTATTTATACTTAGTCCAGTCATAAACGACCTCTATGTATACATTTTGACTTACTTGGATCAAAATTTCAATGATTGTATAGTCATGACTCTCATGTTGAAAAATCGAAAATTTTCAAAAAATGTTTTTTCTATCGAAAAATGTCAAATTCGATCATTTTTAGCTTATTTATACTTAGTCCAGTCATAAACGACCTCTATGTATACATTTTGACTTACTTGGATCAAAATTTCAATGATTTGTATAGTCATGACTCTCATTTTGAAAAATCGAAAATTTTCAAAAAATGTTGTTTCTATCGAAAACTGTCAAATTTGATCATTTTTGGCTTATTTATGCTTAGTCCAGTCATAAACGACCTCTATGTATACATTTTGACTTACTTGGATCAAAATTTCAATGATTTGTATAGTCATGACATTCTAGTTGAAAAATCGAAAATTTGCAAAAAATATTTTTTCTATCGAATAATGTCAAATTTGATCATTTTTGGCTTATTTATACTTAGTCCAGTCATAAACGAACTCTTTGTATACATTTTGACTTACTTGGATCAAAATTTCAATGATTTGTAAAGCCATGACTCTCATGTTGAAAAATCGAAAATTTTCAAAAAATGTTTTTTGTATCGAAAAATGTCAAATTTGATCATTATTGGCTTATTTATACTTAGTCCCGTCATAAACGACTTCTTTGTATACATTTTGACTTACTTGGATCAAAAATTCAATGATTTGTATTGTCATGACTCTCATGTTGAAAAAACGAAAATTTTCAAAAAATGTTTTTTCTATTGAAAAATGTCTCAAAATTTCAATGATTTGTATAGTCATGACATTCTAGTTGAAAAATCGAAAATTTTCAAAAAATGTTTTATCTATCGAAAAATGTCAAATTTGATCATTTTTGGCTTATTAATACTTAGTCCAGTCATAAGGGACCCCTATGTATACTTTTTGACTTACTTGGATCAAAATTACAATGATTTGTATAGTCATGACTCTCATGTTGAAAATCGAAATATTTCAAAAAATGTTTTTTTCTATCGAAAAATGTCAAATTTGATCATTTTTGGCTTATTTATGCTTAGTCCAGTGCTAAACGACCGCTATGTATACATTTTGACTTACTTGGATCAAAATTTCATTGTCTTGTATAGTCATGACTCTCATGTTGAAAAATCGAAAATTTTCAAAAAATGTTTTTTTTCTATCGAAAAATGTCAAATTTGATCATTTTTGGCTTATTTATACTTAGTCCAGTCATAAACGACCTCTATGTATACATTTGAATTACTTGGATCAAAAATTTCACTGATTTGTATAGTCATCACTCTCATGTTGAAAAATCGAAAATTTTCAAAAAATGTTTTTTTCTATCGAAAAATGTCAAATTTGATCATTTTTGGCTTATTTATACTTAGACCAGTCATAAACGACCTCTATGTATACATTTTCACTTACTTGGATCAAAATTTCAATGATTTGTATAGTCATGACTCTCATGTTGAAAAATCGAAAAATTTTCAAAAAATGTTTTTTTATTCTATCGAAAAATGTCAATTTTGATCATTTTTGGCTTATTAATACTTAGTCCAGTCATAGAGAAACCTCTTTGTATAACATTTTGACTTACTTGGATCAAAATTTCAATGATTTGTATAGTCATGACATTCTAGTAGTAAATCGAAAATTTTCAAAAAATGTTTTTTCTATCGAAAAATGTCAAATTTGATCATTTTTGGCTTAATTATACTTAGTCCAGTCATAAACGACCTCTATGTATACATTTTGACTTACTTGGATCAAAGTTTCAATGATTTGTATTGTCATGACATTCTAGTAGTAAAATCGAAAATTTTCAAAAAATGTTTTTTCTATCGAAAAATGTCAAATTTGATCATTTTTGGCTTATTTATACTTAGTTCAGTCATAAACGACCTCTATGTATACATTTTGACTTACTTGGATCAAAATTTCAATGATTTGTATAGTCATGACTCTCATGTTGAAAAATCGAAAATTTTCATAAAATGTTTTTTCTATCGAAAAATGTCAAATTTGATCATTTTTGGCTTATTTATACTTAGTCCAGTCATAAACGACATCTATGTATACATTTTGACTTACTTGAATCAAAATTTCAATGATTTGTATAGTCATGACATTCTAGTTGAAAAATCGAAAATTTTCAAAAAATGTTGTTTCTATCGAAAACTGTCAAATTTGATCATTTTTTTCTTATTTATACTTAGTCCAGTCATAAGCGACCTCTATGTATACATTTTGACTTACTTGGATCAAAATTTCAATGATTTGTAAAGCCATGACTCTCATGTTGAAAAATCGAAAATTTTCAAAAAATGTTTTTTGTATCGAAAAATGTCAAATTTGATCATTATTGGCTTATTTATACTTAGTCCCGTCATAAACGACTTCTTTGTATACATTTTGACTTACTTGGATCAAAATTTCAATGATTTGTATTGTCATGACTCTCATGTTGAAAATCGAAAATTTTCAAAAAATGTTTTTTTCTATCGAAAAATGTCTCAAAATTTCAATGATTTGTATAGTCATGACATTCTAGTTGAAAAATCGAAAATTTTCAAAAAATGTTTTATCTATCGAAAAATGTCAAATTTGATCATTTTTGGCTTATTTATACTTAGTCCAGTCATAAACGACCTCTATGTATACATTTTGACTTACTTGGATCAAAATTTCAATGATTTGTATAGTCATGACTCTCATGTTGAAAAATCGAAAATTTTCAAAAAATGTTTTTTCTATCGAAAAATGTCAAATTCGATCATTTTTAGCTTATTTATACTTAGTCCAGTCATAAACGACCTCTATGTATACATTTTGACTTACTTGGATCAAAATTTCAATGATTTGTATAGTCATGACTCTCATTTTGAAAAATCGAAAATTTTCAAAAAATGTTTTTTCTATCGAAAAATGTCAAATTTGATCATTTTTGGCTTATTAATACTTAGTCCAGTCATAAAGGACCCCTATGTATACTTTTTGACTTACTTGGATCAAAATTACAATGATTTGTATTGTCATGACTCTCATGTTGAAAATCGAAATATTTCAAAAAATGTTTTTTCTATCGAAAAATGTCAAATTTGATCATTTTTGGCTTATTTATGCTTAGTCCAGTGCTAAACGACCGCTATGTATACATTTTGACTTACTTGGATCAAAATTTCATTGATTTGTATAGTCATGACTCTCATGTTGAAAAATCGAAAATTTTCAAAAAATGTTTTACTTAGTCCAGTCATAAACGACCTCTATGTATACATTTTGACTTAGTTGGATCAAAATTTCAATGATTTGTATAGTCATGACTCTCATGTTGAAAAATCGAAAATTTTCAAAAAATGTTTTTTTCTATCGAAAAATGTCAAATTTGATCATTTTTGGCTTATTTATACTTAGTCCAGTCATAAACGACCTCTATGTATACATTTTTAAATACTTGGATCAAAATTATAATGATTTGTATAGTCATGACTCTCATGTTGAAAAATCGAAAACTTTCAAAAAATGTTTTTTCTGTCGAAAAATGTCAAATTTGATCATTTTTGGCTTATTTATACTTAGTCCAGTCATAAACGACCTCTATGTATACATTTTGAATTACTTGGATCAAAATTTCACTGATTTGTATAGTCATCACTCTCATGTTGAAAAATCGAAAATTTTCAAAAAATGTTTTTTCTATCGAAAAATGTCAAATTTGATCATTTTTGGCTTATTTATACTTAGACCAGTCATAAACGACCTCTATGTATACATTTTCACTTACTTGGATCAAAATTTCAATGATTTGTATAGTCATGACTCTCATGTTGAAAAATCGAAAATTTTCAAAAAATGTTTTTTTCTATCGAAAAATGTCAATTTTGATCATTTTTGGCTTATTAATACTTAGTCCAGTCATAGAGAACCTCTTTGTATACATTTTGACTTACTTGGATCAAAATTTCAATGATTTGTATAGTCATGACATTCTAGTAGTAAAATCGAAAATTTTCAAAAAATGTTTTTTCTATCGAAAAATGTCAAATTTGATCATTTTTGGCTTAATTATACTTAGTCCAGTCATAAACGACCTCTATGTATACATTTTGACTTACTTGGATCAAAGTTTCAATGATTTGTATTGTCATGACATTCTAGTAGTAAAATCGAAAATTTTCAAAAAATGTTTTTTCTATCGAAAAATGTCAAATTTGATCATTTTTGGCTTATTTATACTTAGTTCAGTCATAAACGACCTCTATGTATACATTTTGACTTACTTGGATCAAAATTTCAATGATTTGTATAGTCATGACTCTCATGTTGAAAAATCGAAAATTTTCATAAAATGTTTTTTCTATCGAAAAATGTCAAATTTGATCATTTTTGGCTTATTTATACTTAGTCCAGTCATAAACGACATCTATGTATACATTTTGACTTACTTGAATCAAAATTTCAATGATTTGTATAGTCATGACATTCTAGTTGAAAAATCGAAAATTTTCAAAAAATGTTGTTTCTATCGAAAACTGTCAAATTTGATCATTTTTTTCTTATTTATACTTAGTCCAGTCATAAGCGACCTCTATGTATACATTTTGACTTACTTGGATCAAAATTTCAATGATTTGTAAAGCCATGACTCTCATGTTGAAAAATCGAAAATTTTCAAAAAATGTTTTTTGTATCGAAAAATGTCAAATTTGATCATTATTGGCTTATTTATACTTAGTCCCGTCATAAACGACTTCTTTGTATACATTTTGACTTACTTGGATCAAAATTTCAATGATTTGTATTGTCATGACTCTCATGTTGAAAATCGAAAATTTTCAAAAAATGTTTTTTCTATCGAAAAATGTCTCAAAATTTCAATGATTTGTATAGTCATGACATTCTAGTTGAAAAATCGAAAATTTTCAAAAAATGTTTTATCTATCGAAAAATGTCAAATTTGATCATTTTTGGCTTATTTATACTTAGTCCAGTCATAAACGACCTCTATGTATACATTTTGACTTACTTGGATCAAAATTTCAATGATTTGTATAGTCATGACTCTCATGTTGAAAAATCGAAAATTTTCAAAAAATGTTTTTTCTATCGAAAAATGTCAAATTCGATCATTTTTAGCTTATTTATACTTAGTCCAGTCATAAACGACCTCTATGTATACATTTTGACTTACTTGGATCAAAATTTCAATGATTTGTATAGTCATGACTCTCATTTTGAAAAATCGAAAATTTTCAAAAAATGTTTTTTCTATCGAAAAATGTCAAATTTGATCATTTTTGGCTTATTAATACTTAGTCCAGTCATAAAGGACCCCTATGTATACTTTTTGACTTACTTGGATCAAAATTACAATGATTTGTATTGTCATGACTCTCATGTTGAAAATCGAAATATTTCAAAAAATGTTTTTTCTATCGAAAAATGTCAAATTTGATCATTTTTGGCTTATTTATGCTTAGTCCAGTGCTAAACGACCGCTATGTATACATTTTGACTTACTTGGATCAAAATTTCATTGATTTGTATAGTCATGACTCTCATGTTGAAAAATCGAAAATTTTCAAAAAATGTTTTACTTAGTCCAGTCATAAACGACCTCTATGTATACATTTTGACTTAGTTGGATCAAAATTTCAATGATTTGTATAGTCATGACTCTCATGTTGAAAAATCGAAAATTTTCAAAAAATGTTTTTTCTATCGAAAAATGTCAAATTTGATCATTTTTGGCTTATTTATACTTAGTCCAGTCATAAACGACCTCTATGTATACATTTTTAAATACTTGGATCAAAATTATAATGATTTGTATAGTCATGACTCTCATGTTGAAAAATCGAAAACTTTCAAAAAATGTTTTTTCTGTCGAAAAATGTCAAATTTGATCATTTTTGGCTTATTTATACTTAGTCCAGTCATAAACGACCTCTATGTATACATTTTGAATTACTTGGATCAAAATTTCAATGATTTGTATAGTCATGACTCTCATGTTGAAAAATCGAAAATTTTCAAAAATTTTTTCTATCGAAAAATGTCAAATTTGATCATTTTTGGCTTATTTATGCTTAGTCCAGTACTAAGCGACCGCTATGTATACATTTTGACTTACTTGGATCAAAATTTCATTGATTTGTATAGTCATGACTCTCATGTTGAAAAATCGAAAATTTTCAAAAAATGTTTTTTCTATCGAAAAATGTCAAATTTGATCATTTTTGGCTTATTTATACTTAGTCAAGTCATAAACGACCTCTTTGTATACATTTTGAATTACTTGGATCAAAATTTCAATGATTTGTATAGTCATGACTCTCATGTTGAAAAATCGAAAATTTTCAAAAAATGTTTTTTCTTTCGAAAAATGTCAAATTTGATCATTTTTGGCTTATTTATACTTAGTCCAGTCATAAACGACCTCTATGTATACATTTTGACATACTTGGATCAAAATTTCAATGATTTGTATAGTCATGACTCTCATGTTGAAAAATCGAAAATTTTCAAAAAATGTTTTTTCTGTCGAAAAATGTCAAATTTGATCATTTTTGGCTTATTTATACTTAGCCTAGTCATAAACGACCTCTTTGTATACATTTTGACTTATTTGGATCAAAATTTCAATGATTTGTATAGTCATGAATCTCATGTTGAAAAATCGAAAATTTTCAAAAAATGTTTTGTCTATCGAAAAATGTCAAATTTGATCATTTTTGGCTTATTTATACTTAGTCCAGTCATAAAGGACCTCTATGTATACTTTTTGACTTACTTGGATCATAATTTCAATGATTTGTATAGTCATGACTCTCATGTTGAAAAATCGAAAATTTTCAAAAAATGTTTTTTTCTGTCGAAAAATGTCAAATTTGATCATTTTTGGCTTATTTATACTTAGTCCAGTCATAAACGACCTCTATGTATACATTTTGACTTACTTGGATCAAAATTTCAATGATTTGTATAGTCATGACATTCTAGTTGAAAAATCGAAAATTTTCAAAAAATGTTTTTTTCTATCAAAAAATGTCAAATTTGATCATTTTTGGCTTATTTATACTTAGTCCAGTCATAAAGGACCTCTATGTATACATTTTGACTTACTTGGATCAAAATTTTAATGATTTGTATAGTCATGACTCTCATGTTGAAAAATCGAAAATTTTCAAAAAATGTTTTTTGTATCGAAAAATGTCAAATTTGATCATTATTGGCTTATTTATACTTAGTCCCGTCATAAACGACTTCTTTGTATACATTTTGACTTACTTGGATCAAAATTTCAATGATTTGTATTGTCATGACTCTCATGTTGAAAAATCGAAAATTTTCAAAAAATGTTTTTTCTGTCGAAAAATGTCAAATTTGATCATTTTTGGCTTATTTATACTTAGTCCAGTCATAAACGACCTCTATGTATACATTTTGACTTACTTGGATCAAAATTTCAATGATTTGTATAGTCATGACATTCTAGTTGAAAAATCGAAAATTTTCAAAAAATGTTTTTTCTATCAAAAAATGTCAAATTTAATCATTTTTGGCTTATTTATACTTAGTCCAGTCATAAAGGACCTCTATGTATACATTTTGACTTACTTGGATCAAAATTTTAATGATTTGTATAGTCATGACTCTCATGTTGAAAAATCGAAAATTTTCAAAAAATGTTTTTTGTATCGAAAAATGTCAAATTTGATCATTATTGGCTTATTTATACTTAGTCCCGTCATAAACGACTTCTTTGTATACATTTTGACTTACTTGGATCAAAATTTCAACGATTTGTATAGTCATGACATTCTAGTTGAAAAATCGAAAATTTTCAAAAAATGTTTTATCTATCGAAAAATGTCAAATTTGATCATTTTTGGCTTATTTATACTTAGTCCAGTCATAAACGACCTCTATGTATACATTTTGACTTACCTGGATCAAAATTTCAATGATTTGTATAGTCATGACTCTCATGTTGAAAAATCGAAAATTTTCAAAAAATGTTTTTTCTATCGAAAAATGTCAAATTTGATCATTTTTAGCCTATTTATACTTAGTCCAGTCATAAACGACCTCTATGTATACATTTTGACTTACTTGGATCAAAATTTCAATGATTTGTATAGTCATGACTCTCATTTTGAAAAATCGAAAATTTTCAAAAAATGTTTTTTCTATCGAAAAATGTCAAATTTGATCATTTTTGGCTTATTTATGCTTAGTCCAGTGCTAAACGACCGCTATGTATACATTTTGACTTACTTGGATCAAAATTTCATTGATTTGTATAGTCATGACTCTCATGTTGAAAAATCGAAAATTTTCAAATAATGTTTTTTCTATCGAAAAATGTCAAATTTGATCATTTTTGGCTTATTTATACTTAGTCCAGTCATAAACGACCTCTATGTATACATTTTGACTTACTTGGATCAAAATTTCAATGATTTGTAAAGCCATGACTCTCATGTTGAAAAATCGAAAATTTTCAAAAAATGTTTTTTGTATCGAAAAATGTCAAATTTGATCATTATTGGCTTATTTATACTTAGTCCCGTCATAAACGACTTCTTTGTATACATTTTGACTTACTTGGATCAAAATTTCAATGATTTGTATTGTCATGACTCTCATGTTGAAAAATCGAAAATTTTCAAAAAATGTTTTTTCTATCGAAAAATGTCTCAAAATTTCAACGATTTGTATAGTCATGACATTCTATTTGAAAAATCGAAAATTTTCAAAAAATGTTTTTTCTATCGAAAAATGTCAAATTTGATCATTTTTAGCTTATTTATACTTAGTCCAGTCATAAACGACCTCTATGTATACATTTTGACTTACTTGGATCAAAATTTCAATGATTTGTATAGTCATGACTCTCATTTTGAAAAATCGAAAATTTTCAAAAAATGTTTTTTCTATCGAAAAATGTCAAATTTGATCATTTTTGGCTTATTTATGCTTAGTCCAGTGCTAAACGACCGCTATGTATACATTTTGACTTACTTGGATCAAAATTTCAATGATTTGTATAGTCATGACTCTCATGTTGAAAAATCGAAAATTTTCAAAAAATGTTTTTTCTATCGAAAAATGTCAAATTTGATCATTTTTGGCTTATTTATACTTAGACCAGTCATAAACGACCTATATGTATACATTTTGACTTACTTGGATCAAAATTTCAATGATTTGTATAGTCATGACTCTCATGTTGAAAAATCGAAAATTTTCAAAAAATGTTTTTTCTATCGAAAAATGTCAAATTTGATCATTTTTGGCTTATTTATACTTAGTCCAGTCACAGAGAACCTCTTTGTATACATTTTGACTTACTTGGATCAAAATTTCAATATTTGTATAGTCATGACATTCTAGTAGTAAAATCGAAAATTTTCAAAAAATGTTTTTTCTATCGAAAAATGTCAAATTTGATCATTTTTGGCTTAATTATACTTAATCCAGTCATAAACGACCTCTATGTATACATTTTGACTTACTTGGATCAAAGTTTCAATGATTTGTATAGTCATGACATTCTACTAGTAAAATCGAAAATTTTCAAAAAATGTTTTTTCTATCGAAAAATGTCAAATTTGATCATTTTTGGCTTATTTATACTTAGTCCAGTCATAAACGACCTCTATGTATACATTTTGACTTATTTGGATCAAAATTTCAATGATTTGTATAGTCATGACTCTCTTGTTGAAAAATCGAAAATTTTCAAAAAATGTTTTTTCTATCGAAAAATGTCAAATTTGGTCATTTTTGGCTTATTTATACTTAGTCCAGTCTCAAACGACATCTATGTATACATTTTGACTTACTTGAATCAAAATTTCAATGATTTGTATAGTAATGACATTCTAGTTGAAAAATCGAAAATTTTCAAAAAATGTTGTTTCTATCGAAAACTGTCAAATTTGATCATTTTTTTCTTATTTATACTTAGTCCAGTCATAAGCGACCTCTATGTATACATTTTGACTTACTTGGATCAAAATTTCAATGATTTGTATAGTCATGACATTCTAGTTGAAAAATCGAAAATTTGCAAAAAATATTTTTTCTATCGAATAATGTCAAATTTGATCATTTTTGGCTTATTTATACTTAGTCCAGTCATAAACGAACTCTATGTATACATTTTGACTTACTTGGATCAAAATTTCAATGATTTGTAAAGCCATGACTCTCATGTTGAAATATCGAAAATTTTCAAAAAATGTTTTTTGTATCGAAAAGTGTCAAATTTGATCATTATTGGCTTATTTATACTTAGTCCCGTCATAAACGACTTCTTTGTATACATTTTGACTTACTTGGATCAAAATTTCAATGATTTGTATTGTCATGACTCTCATGTTGAAAAATCGAAAATTTTCAAAAAATGTTTTTTCTATCGAAAAATGTCTCAAAATTTCAATGATTTGGATAGTCATGACATTCTAGTTGAAAAATCGAAAATTTTCAAAAAATGTTTTATCTATCGAAAAATGTCAAATTTGATCATTTTTGGCTTATTTATACTTAGTCCAGTCATAAACGACCTCTATGTATACATTTTGACTTACTTGGATCAAAATTTCAATGATTTGTATAGTCATGACTCTCATGTTGAAAATCGAAAATTTTCAAAAAATGTTTTTTCTATCGAAAAATGTCAAATTTGATCATTTTTAGCTTATTTATACTTAGTCCAGTCATAAACGACCTCTATGTATACATTTTGACTTACTTGGATCAAAATTTCAATGATTTGTATAGTCATGACTCTCATTTTGAAAATCGAAAATTTTCAAAAAATGTTTTTTCTATCGAAAAATGTCAAATTTGATCATTTTTGGCTTATTAATACTTAGTCCAGTCATAAAGGACCCCTATGTATACTTTTTGACTTACTTGGATCAAAATTACAATGATTTGTATAGTCATGACTCTCATGTTGAAAATCGAAATATTTCAAAAAATGTTTTTTCTATCGAAAAATGTCAAATTTGATCATTTTTGGCTTATTTATGCTTAGTCCAGTGCTAAACGTCCGCTATGTATACATTTTGACTTACTTGGATCAAAATTTCATTGATTTGTATAGTCATGACTCTCATGTTGAAAAATCGAAAATTTTCAAAAAATGTTTTTTCTATCGAAAAATGTCAAATTTGATTTTTTTTGGCTTATTTATACTTAGTCCAGTCATAAACGACCTCTATGTATACATTTTGACTTACTTGGATCAAAATTTCAATGATTTGTATAGTCATGACTCTCATGTTGAAAAATCGAAAATTTTCAAAAAATGTTTTTTCTATCGAAAAATGTCAAATTTGATCATTTTTGGCTTAATTATACTTACTCCAGTCATAAACGACCTCTATGTATACATTTTGACTTACTTGGATCAAAGTTTCAATGATTTGTATAGTCATGACATTCTAGTTGTAAAATCGAAAATTTTCAAAAAATGTTTTTTCTATCGAAAAATGTCAAATTTGATCATTTTTGGCTTATTTATACTTAGTCCAGTCATAAACGACCTCTATGTATACATTTTGACTTACTTGGATCAAAATTTCAATGATTTGTATAGTCATGACTCTCATGTTGAAAAATCGAAAATTTTCAAAAAATGATTTTTCTATCGAAAAATGTCAAATTTGATCATTTTTGGCTTATTTATACTTAGTCCAGTCATAAACGACCTCTATGTATACATTTTGACTTACTTGGATCAAAATTTCAATGATTTGTATAGTCATGACTCTCATGTTGAAAAATCGAAAATTTTCAAAAAATGTTTTTTCTATCGAAAAATGTCAAATTTGATCATTTTTGGCTTATTTATACTTAGTAAAGTCATAAACGACCTCTATGTATACATTTTGACATACTTGGGTCAAAATTTCAATGATTTGTATAGTCATGACTCTCGTGTTGAAAAATCGAAAATTTTCAAAAAATGTTTTTTCTGTCGAAAAATGTCAAATTTGATCATTTTTGGCTAATTTATACTTAGTCTAGTCATAAAGGACCTCTTTGTATACATTTTGACTTACTTGGATCAAAATTTCAATGATTTGTATAGTCATGACATTCTAGTTGAAAAATCGAAAATTTGCAAAATTTAGATAAAGATAAAGACATCTATATTATCTTCTTTCTTTACATTTTCTTTCCCTTAACAACTTACAAATTAAATTACAAATCATTTAAGATGGAAAAATTGTTTGTCCACTTAATAAGAAGAAGCGATGAATATTTTGAATTAGCTGGACTATCCGAAGATAAGCGGTTATGGTTTAGCTTACCAGATGAACATAAAAATTTATATGAACATAAGGTATTATCATCAAAAACCACCATTAAAAGTGCAATTGCTGCTATTAAACCGATTAATGGTTTCCGAAAAATTGGCATTAAATTAGATGAGGATTTGAAAAAAGAATATTTTGATGAAGATGGAAACCTTAGCTACAAAAACTATCCGTTACAGGAATCTGTAGTTTTTTTTGATGTGAGTGAAAAACTCCAAGAAGAAAATTTTTTAATTAAAAGAATCAAGGAATTAGAATTAAAATTAAATGACAAAGATGAGATAAAATTGCAAAATATAGAAAAGAAGTTTGTTCTTGATAAATATGACAAAACACAAAACCCTTCTGAGTGGTTTCCTAAATTTGAAAGTGAATGTGACCGAAATAAAATAAAAGGTGGTACCCAGATGATTGAAGCTTTACGATTTTTTGTCGCTGGATCGGCCAAACACTGGTATGAAGGAAATTTGAAAAAATTTGGTCTAACTAATTGGTCTGAATGGCGAAATTCATTTTTTTCCATTTTTATTGACAAAGGTTGGACAGCTGTCAGAAAAGCATATACCTATAAATACTTAGGCGGCTCATTGATCGATTACGCTTTAACAAAAGAAAATTTATGTTTAGAAGTAGAAAGTGATAGTACTATGAGTTCCAGAATAAACTTGATTGTAATGGGTTTACCATCTCAAGTTCAAGATGAGCTAGATCGCGAAGACATTAACACTATAAAAAAATTATACAATGAACTCCGAAAGCTAGATGGTCAATATAATAAACGTTCGAAAGAAAATAAACCATATGATAATCGGCATGAAAAAACAAAATTAGGAGAATCGACTAAAAAGAAACAAATTGATATACCCTTGAAAAAACCATGCTACATGTGTGAAGCTCTTGGTTGGAAAAATCGATTTCATCCCTCTAACGAATGCCGAAATAAAATACTGTACGCTCAGAAAAAAGAATCTAATTTAATTGAAACGAAATCTGATTCAGAAAATGAGGCTGAAATGATGAAAATAGAAATTGACCGAAATTCTTTAAACTAGAGAGCCCGGATAATTTGATTCCATTAATTCATGTAAACGTAATTATTGATGATAAAATGAAAATAAAAGCAGTGTATGACTCAGGATCTAACGTGAGTCTAATTAATCAAAGAGTTGTAGATGTATTAAAAACAAGTTTGTTAAAGCATAACACTGCATTCAAGACAATTAATGGTTTCAATTTTAGTTCGGCCCGGGCAAACATAAAGCTTAAAATTGGAAATATTACAAACAATTTGAATACTTTTGTAGTTAAAAATTCAGAATTTTCTTATGACCTGTTACTAGGTTTAGATGCTATTAAAAAATTTAAACTAATTCAAGACGAGAATTTAAACATATACCAAAAACCTAAAAATGATGAGATGCTCCAAATAAGAAGTAATCAAAATCAGAAGAAATCTTGTGAAATTTCTAACAAAATAATTACAAATGAAAATAAAGAAGATAAAGAAAATGTAAAGAAAGAAGATAATATAGATGTAAAGAAAGAAGATAATAAAGATGTCAATAAAGAAGATAATAGAGATGTAAAGAAAGAAGATAATAAAGATGTTAAAAATTTTAATAAAGAAGGTAAAATCAATGAAAATGAAAAAGAAGAGAAAAACACTGAAAATATTAGAATTTACCATCAAGAAGAAACTAATGAAAATCAGTTCAAACCTAAATTAGATCACATAGATGGATATGAAAAAAAAGTAGAACTTTTAAATATTATTGAAAATCACAAGAAAATTTTTGCCAAAAATAAATTTGATGTCGGTAAAGTAAAGTCTAGAGAGGCCGAAATAAAGTTAATGAGAGATGAATATGTTACGGCCCGCCCTTATAAATGTTCTATACCAGATGAACGTGAAATCAAAGATCAAGTACAGAAGTTACTAGCATCCGATCTAATAGAGGAATCTGATTCACCGTTCGCATCACCGGTAACACTCGCATATAAAAAAGAAGATGGAAGAAAATCAAGGCTTTGCATCGATTTTAGAAACTTAAATAAAATAACTATCCCAGAGTGCTACCCATTTCCAACAATAAATGATATAACGGAAAAAGTTTCGAAATGTAAATACTTTACTGTTGTTGATATAAACTCCGCTTTTTGGTGTATTAGGTTAAAAGAAAAGGACCGTGAGAAAACTTCTTTCGTTACAAAGTACGGGAAATTTATGTTCAAAGTATTACCTTTTGGATTGAAAAATGCTCCTGCAATCTTTCAACGCATACTTTCAAATATTATAAGACGAAATAACCTAGATGAGTTTTGCGTCAACTACATGGATGACTGTCTTATTTTCTCACGCAATTGGAAAGATCACATGCAACATATCTCAAGATTTCTTGAAGTAATAGGAGAAGAAGGATTTAAATTAAAGCTCGAAAAGTGTAAATTTGCAGCCCAATCGGTTAAGTATCTTGGCCATTACATTGAAGAAAATAAAATATCACCAGCACAAGAAAATTTAAAGGCAATAAAAAATTTGAAAAGACCTACAGATAAATCTGGGGTTCGAAGTGTTCTAGGAACAATAAATTACTTTATAAAATATATCGATCATAGTGCTCAAAAATTTGAGCCCCTTCACAGATTGCTGAAAAAAAATACTGAATTTATTTGGACGGAAGAATGTGAACGCAGCTTCTCCATGATCAAAGAATATCTGTGTTCCCGTCCAATTTTATCAATTTATGATGTCGAAAAAGATGTTTACATTGACACAGACGCTAGTCAAAAAGGACTTGGAGCGACTTTGAGGCAACCACAGTCAGATGGTCTATTACACCCTGTAGCTTATTTTTCTAGAAAACTGTCAGAAAGAGAAAAGAAAATGGAAACGATTCATTTAGAATGCAAGGCGATAAAAGAAGCCATTAAATACTGGAAATACTATCTTATTGGACGAAAGTTTTTCGTTTGTAGTGACCATAAACCATTGGAAAATTTAAGAACAAAGTCACGAACTGATGAGATTCTTGGCGATCTGGTCCACTACTTGTCACAATTTAATTTCCAGATAATATATAAAAAAGGAAAAGAAAATATTATCGCTGATTTACTATCACGGCAACCAGTTTTAGAATATTTCGAAAATGAAGATGTCATTCAAGTGGTCAATTTAATAGAATTGTCTGAAATAAAGAGGGATCAATATGAAAATCAAAGAGAACTTACAACTGCAAAGGGAACTGAGCGTAGACACGATATTATATTTAAGATGTTAAAAGGAAGAAAGCGGATTTTTGTATCGGAAAAGTTAGGCCTTGAAATAATTAACAAGTTGCACAATCACTATGGTCACATTGGTGTTGCACAAATGAGAAACAAAATACGACAACACTACTATTTCAAAAATTTAGATAAACTTATCATTGACTTTTGTAAAGGCTGTGTGACATGTAGGCAAAGTAAAACTCGCCGAGGAAGATTGATTGGAAAATTGTCAAGAATTGGACCTGCAACAGAACCCTATGAAATATTGTCCATAGATACAGTGGGTGGTTTTGCCGGAAATAAGTCTATAAAGAAATTTATGCACATACTAGTGGATCATTTTAGCAGGTATGCTTGGATTTCTACTACAAAAAGCCAATGCGCAAAAGATTTTATAAATCTTATACATCCGATCGCTAAAAATAATAAAATAAAGTTGATTCTTGCCGATCAATATACTGGACTAAATTCCGTAGAACTCAAAAATTACCTAAATAGAAGAGGTATCCAACTTGTTTTTACAAGCATAGATTGTGCAAGTTCAAATGGTCTCAACGAACGTTTAAATCAAACTCTAGTTAATAGAATTAGGTGTAAAATTATTGATGGAGATAAACGAGCATGGCCTACGATTGCTGCTGAATGTGTTGAAAATTATAACTCAACGATTCATAGCTCTACTAACTATGAGCCACAATATCTGCTCCTAGGAAAGAAATCAAACATTTCGCCAATATATGAACCACCTAGTGATTTAGCTGAAGACCGCCAGCAAGCTTTCATTAATTCATCCAGAAGTTTTATGGAAAATAAAAAAAGAGTTGACAAAAATCGAACAACTTTTCAATTTGAAATTGGAGATCTTGTGTACGTAGAGAATGGGAACAAATTAAATCGCAATAAAATGGACAAAGTTCGCCTTGGGCCTTTTAAAATATTAAGCCGGATTTCATCTTCGTTTTATGAAGTTGATTGTGGCAAGAAAAGAAGTGAATCAAATTATTTTCATAGCAGTAAGCTGTCACCTTTTACTTCGCAAAAAATGACTTCGGGGGGGAAGGTGTAAATTATTATCACTTCCATAGTGATATAATTGTTTACTTTTGTTTCAATTGACATACCTGAACTAAAGATTTTTATAATTTATATTGTGTTAGAATCATAAACGTTTATTAGTGGACATTCTATTAAATAACGTTGTAATTTAATTTATTCCTTTCAGGTATGTTTTTGTTTGTAAATTTAGTGTAATTCCTTTATATAATTTTGTCAATATATTCCTTTCAGGATTAAATACAATCTCGTTATTTATTCAATAAATTAATAACTTACAAATGTTTTTTCTATCGAAAAATGTCAAATTTGATCATTTTTGGCTTATTTGTACTTAGTCCAGTCATAAACGACCTCTATGTATACATTTTGACTTACTTGGATCAAAATTTCAATGATTTGTATAGTCATGACTCTCATGTTGAAAAATCGAAAATTTTCAAAAAATGTTTTTTCTATCGAAAAATGTCAAATTTGATCATTTTTGGCTTATTTATACTTAGTCCAGTCATAGAAAACCTCTTTGTATACATTTTGACTTACTTGGATCAAGGTTTCAATGATTTGTATAGTCATGACATTCTAGTAGTAAAATCGAAAATTTTCAAAAAATGTTTTTTCTATCGAAAAATGTCAAATTTGATCATTTTTGGCTTATTTATACTTAGTTCAGTCATAAACGACCTCTTTGTATACATTTTGACTTACTTGGATCAAAATTTCAATGATTTGAATAGTCATGACTCTCATGTTGAAAAATCGAATATTTTCAAAAAATGTTTTTTCTATCGAAAAATGTCAAATTTGATCATTTTTGGCTTATTTATACTTAGTCCAGTCATAAACGACATCTATGTATACATTTTGACTTACTTGAATCAAAATTTCAATGATTTGTATAGTCATGACATTCTAGTTGAAAAATCGAAAATTTTCAAAAAATGTTGTTTCTATCGAAAACTGTCAAATTTGATCATTTTTTTCTTATTTATACTTAGTCCAGTCATAAGCGACCTCTATGTATACATTTTGACTTACTTGGATCAAAATTTCAATGATTTGTATAGTCATGACATTCTAGTTGAAAAATCGAAAATTTGCAAAAAATATTTTTTCTATCGAATAATGTCAAATTTGATCATTTTTGGCTTATTTATACTTAGTCCAGTCATAAACGAACTCTATGTATACATTTTGACTTACTTGGATCAAAATTTCAATGATTTGTATAGCCATGACTCTCATGTTGAAAAATCGAAAATTTTCAAAAAATGTTTTTTGTATCGAAAAATGTCAAATTTGATCATTATTGGCTTATTTATACTTAGTCCCGTCATAAACGACTTCTTTGTATACAATTTGACTTACTTGGATCAAAATTTCAATCATTTGTATTGTCATGACTCTCATGTTGAAAAATCGAAAATTTTCAAAAAATGTTTTTTCTATCGAAAAATGTCTCAAAATTTCAATGATTTGTATAGTCATGACATTCTAGTTGAAAAATCGAAAATTTTCAAAAAATGTTTTATCTATCCAAAATGTCAAATTTGATCATTTTTGGCTTATTTATACTTAGTCCAGTCATAAACGACCTCTATGTATACATTTTGACTTACTTGGATCAAAATTTCAATGATTTGTATAGTCATGACTCTCATTTTGAAAAATCGAAAATTTTCAAAAAATGTTTTTTCTATCGAAAAATGTCAAATTTGATCATTTTTGGCTTATTAATACTTAGTCCAGTCATAAATGACCCCTATGTATACTTTTTGACTTACTTGGATCAAAATTACAATGATTTGTATAGTCATGACTCTCATGTTGAAAATCGAAATATTTCAAAAAATGTTTTTTCTATCGAAAAATGTCAAATTTGATCATTTTTGGCTTATTTATGCTTAGTCCAGTGCTAAACGACCGCTATATATACATTTTGACTTACTTGGATCAAAATTTCATTGATTTGTATAGTCATGACTCTCATGTTGAAAAATCGAAAATTTTCAAAAAATGTTTTTTCTATCGAAAAATGTCAAATTTGATTATTTTTGGCTTATTTATACTTAGTCCAGTCACAAACGACCTCTATGTATACATTTTGACTTACTTGGATCAAAATTTCAATGATTTGTATAGTCATGACTCTCATGTTGAAAAATCGAAAATTTTCAAAAAATGTTTTTTCTATCGAAAAATGTCAAATTTGATCATTTTTGGCTTAATTATACTTAGTCCAGTCATAAACGACCTCTATGTATACATTTTGACTTACTTGGATCAAAGTTTCAATGATTTGTATAGTCATGACATTCTAGTTGTAAAATCGAAAATTTTCAAAAAATGTTTTTTCTATCGAAAAATGTCAAATTTGATCATTTTTGGCTTATTTATACTTAGTCCAGTCATAAACGACCTCTATGTATACATTTTGACTTACTTGGTTCAAAATTTCAATGATTTGTATAGTCATGACTCTCATGTTGAAAAATCGAAAATTTTCAAAAAATGTATTTTCTATCGAAAAATGTCAAATTTGATCATTTTTGGCTTAGTTATACTTAGTCCAGTCATAAACGACCTCTATGTATACATTTTGACTTACTTGGATCAAAATTTCAATGATTTGTATAGTCATGACTCTCATGTAGAAAAATCGAAAATTTTCAAAAAATGTTTTTTCTATCGAAAAATGTCAAATTTGATCATTTTTGGCTTATTTATACTTAGTAAAGTCATAAACGACCTCTATGTATACATTTTGACATACTTGGGTCAAAATTTCAATGATTTGTATAGTCATGACTCTCGTGTTGAAAAATCGAAAATTTTCAAAAAATGTTTTTTCTGTCGAAAAATGTCAAATTTGATCATTTTTGGCTAATTTATACTTAGTCTAGTCATAAAGGACCTCTTTGTATACATTTTGACTTACTTGGATCAAAATTTCAATGATTTGTATAGTCATGACATTCTAGTTGAAAAATCGAAAATTTGCAAAAAATGTTTTTTCTATCGAAAAATGTCAAATTTGATCATTTTTGGCTTATTTGTACTTAGTCCAGTCATAAACGACCTCTATGTATACATTTTGACTTACTTGGATCAAAATTTCAATGATTTGTATAGTCATGACTCTCATGTTGAAAAATCGAAAATTTTCAAAAAATGTTTTTTCTATCGAAAAATGTCAAATTTGATCATTTTTGGCTTATTTATACTTAGTCCAGTCATAGAAAACCTCTTTGTATACATTTTGACTTACTTGGATCAAAATTTCAATGATTTGTATAGTCATGACATTCTAGTAGTAAAATCGAAAATTTTCAAAAAATGTTTTTTCTATCGAAAAATGTCAAATTTGATCATTTTTGGCTTAATTATACTTAGTCCAGTCATAAACGACCTCTATGTATACATTTTGACTTACTTGGATCAAGGTTTCAATGATTTGTATAGTCATGACATTCTAGTAGTAAAATCGAAAATTTTCAAAAAATGTTTTTTCTATCGAAAAATGTCAAATTTGATCATTTTTGGCTTATTTATACTTAGTTCAGTCATAAACGACCTCTTTGTATACATTTTGACTTACTTGGATCAAAATTTCAATGATTTGAATAGTCATGACTCTCATGTTGAAAAATCGAATATTTTCAAAAAATGTTTTTTCTATCGAAAAATGTCAAATTTGATCATTTTTGGCTTATTTATACTTAGTCCAGTCATAAACGACATCTATGTATACATTTTGACTTACTTGAATCAAAATTTCAATGATTTGTATAGTCATGACATTCTAGTTGAAAAATCGAAAATTTTCAAAAAATGTTGTTTCTATCGAAAACTGTCAAATTTGATCATTTTTTTCTTATTTATACTTAGTCCAGTCATAAGCGACCTCTATGTATACATTTTGACTTACTTGGATCAAAATTTCAATGATTTGTATAGTCATGACATTCTAGTTGAAAAATCGAAAATTTGCAAAAAATATTTTTTCTATCGAATAATGTCAAATTTGATCATTTTTGGCTTATTTATACTTAGTCCAGTCATAAACGAACTCTATGTATACATTTTGACTTACTTGGATCAAAATTTCAATGATTTGTATAGCCATGACTCTCACGTTGAAAAATCGAAAATTTTCAAAAAATGTTTTTTGTATCGAAAAATGTCAAATTTGATCATTATTGGCTTATTTATACTTAGTCCCGTCATAAACGACTTCTTTGTATACAATTTGACTTACTTGGATCAAAATTTCAATGATTTGTATTGTCATGACTCTCATGTTGAAAAATCGAAAATTTTCAAAAAATGTTTTTTCTATCGAAAAATGTCTCAAAATTTCAATGATTTGTATAGTCATGACATTCTAGTTGAAAAATCGAAAATTTTCAAAAAATGTTTTATCTATCCAAAATGTCAAATTTGATCATTTTTGGCTTATTTATACTTAGTCCAGTCATAAACGACCTCTATGTATACATTTTGACTTACTTGGATCAAAATTTCAATGATTTGATTGGTCATGACTCTCATTTTGAAAAATCGAAAATTTTCAAAAAATGTTTTTTCTATCGAAAAATGTCAAATTTGATCATTTTTGGCTTATTAATACTTAGTCCAGTCATAAATGACCCCTATGTATACTTTTTGACTTACTTGGATCAAAATTACAATGATTTGTATAGTCATGACTCTCATGTTGAAAATCGAAATATTTCAAAAAATGTTTTTTCTATCGAAAAATGTCAAATTTGATCATTTTTGGCTTATTTATGCTTAGTCCAGTGCTAAACGACCGCTATATATACATTTTGACTTACTTGGATCAAAATTTCATTGATTTGTATAGTCATGACTCTCATGTTGAAAAATCGAAAATTTTCAAAAAATGTTTTTTCTATCGAAAAATGTCAAATTTGATTATTTTTGGCTTATTTATACTTAGTCCAGTCACAAACGACCTCTATGTATACATTTTGACTTACTTGGATCAAAATTTCAATGATTTGTATAGTCATGACTCTCATGTTGAAAAATCGAAAATTTTCAAAAAATGTTTTTTCTATCGAAAAATGTCAAATTTGATCATTTTTGGCTTAATTATACTTAGTCCAGTCATAAACGACCTCTATGTATACATTTTGACTTACTTGGATCAAAGTTTCAATGATTTGTATAGTCATGACATTCTAGTTGTAAAATCGAAAATTTTCAAAAAATGTTTTTTCTATCGAAAAATGTCAAATTTGATCATTTTTGGCTTATTTATACTTAGTCCAGTCATAAACGACCTCTATGTATACATTTTGACTTACTTGGATCAAAATTTCAATGATTTGTATAGTCATGACTCTCATGTTGAAAAATCGAAAATTTTCAAAAAATGTTTTTTCTATCAAAAAATGTCAAATTTGATCATTTTTGGCTTATTTATACTTAGTCCAGACATAAACGACCTCTATGTATACATTTTGACTTACTTGGATCAAAATTTCAATGATTTGTATAGTCATGACTCTCATGTTGAAAAATCGAAAATTTTCAAAAAATGTTTTTTCTATCGAAAAATGTCAAATTTGATCATTTTTGGCTTATTTATACTTAGTCCAGTCATAAACGACCTCTATGTATACATTTTGACATACTTGGATCAAAATTTCAATGATTTGTATAGTCATGACTCTCATGTTGAAAAATCGAAAATTTTCAAAAAATGTTTTTTCTGTCGAAAAATGTCAAATTTGATCATTTTTGGCTTATTTATACTTAGTCCAGTCATAAACGACATCTATGTATACATTTTGACTTACTTGAATCAAAATTTCAATGATTTGTATAGTCATGACATTCTAGTTGAAAAATCGAAAATTTTCAAAAAATGTTGTTTCTATCGAAAACTGTCAAATTTGATCATTTTTTTCTTATTTATACTTAGTCCAGTCATAAGCGACCTCTATGTATACATTTTGACTTACTTGGATCAAAATTTCAATGATTTGTATAGTCATGACATTCTAGTTGAAAAATCGAAAATTTGCAAAAAATATTTTTTCTATCGAATAATGTCAAATTTGATCATTTTTGGCTTATTTATACTTAGTCCAGTCATAAACGAACTCTATGTATACATTTTGACTTACTTGGATCAAAATTTCAATGATTTGTATAGCCATGACTCTCATGTTGAAAAATCGAAAATTTTCAAAAAATGTTTTTTGTATCGAAAAATGTCAAATTTGATCATTATTGGCTTATTTATACTTAGTCCCGTCATAAACGACTTCTTTGTATACAATTTGACTTACTTGGATCAAAATTTCAATGATTTGTATTGTCATGACTCTCATGTTGAAAAATCGAAAATTTTCAAAAAATGTTTTTTCTATCGAAAAATGTCTCAAAATTTCAATGATTTGTATAGTCATGACATTCTAGTTGAAAAATCGAAAATTTTCAAAAAATGTTTTATCTATCCAAAATGTCAAATTTGATCATTTTTGGCTTATTTATACTTAGTCCAGTCATAAACGACCTCTATGTATACATTTTGACTTACTTGGATCAAAATTTCAATGATTTGTATAGTCATGACTCTCATTTTGAAAAATCGAAAATTTTCAAAAAATGTTTTTTCTATCGAAAAATGTCAAATTTGATCATTTTTGGCTTATTAATACTTAGTCCAGTCATAAATGACCCCTATGTATACTTTTTGACTTACTTGGATCAAAATTACAATGATTTGTATAGTCATGACTCTCATGTTGAAAATCGAAATATTTCAAAAAATGTTTTTTCTATCGAAAAATGTCAAATTTGATCATTTTTGGCTTATTTATGCTTAGTCCAGTGCTAAACGACCGCTATATATACATTTTGACTTACTTGGATCAAAATTTCATTGATTTGTATAGTCATGACTCTCATGTTGAAAAATCGAAAATTTTCAAAAAATGTTTTTTCTATCGAAAAATGTCAAATTTGATCATTTTTGGCTTATTTATACTTAGTCCAGTCACAAACGACCTCTATGTATACATTTTGACTTACTTGGATCAAAATTTCAATGATTTGTATAGTCATGACTCTCATGTTGAAAAATCGAAAATTTTCAAAAAATGTTTTTTCTATCGAAAAATGTCAAATTTGATCATTTTTGGCTTAATTATACTTAGTCCAGTCATAAACGACCTCTATGTATACATTTTGACTTACTTGGATCAAAGTTTCAATGATTTGTATAGTCATGACATTCTAGTTGTAAAATCGAAAATTTTCAAAAAATGTTTTTTCTATCGAAAAATGTCAAATTTGATCATTTTTGGCTTACTTATACTTAGTCCAGACATAAACGACCTCTATGTATACATTTTGACTTACTTGGATCAAAATTTCAATGATTTGTATAGTCATGACTCTCATGTTGAAAAATCGAAAATTTTCAAAAAATGTTTTTTCTATCGAAAAATGTCAAATTTGATCATTTTTGGCTTATTTATACTTAGTCCAGTCATAAACGACCTCTATGTATACATTTTGACATACTTGGATCAAAATTTCAATGATTTGTATAGTCATGACTCTCATGTTGAAAAATCGAAAATTTTCAAAAAATGTTTTTTCTGTCGAAAAATGTCAAATTTGATCATTTTTGGCTTATTTATACTTAGTCTAGTCATAAAGGACCTCTTTGTATACATTTTGACTTACTTGGATCAAAATTTCAATGATTTGTATAGTCATGACTTTCTAGTTGAAAAATCGAAAATTTGCAAAAAATGTTTTTTCTATCGAAAAATGTCAAATTTGATCATTTTTGGCTTATTTGTACTTAGTCCAGTCATAAACGACCTCTATGTATACATTTTGACTTACTTGGATCAAAATTTCAATGATTTGTATAGTCATGACATTCTAGTTGAAAAATCGAAAATTTTCAAAAAATGTTTTTTCTATCGAAAAATGTCAAATTTGATCATTTTTGGCTTATTTATACTTAGTCCAGTCATAAACGACCTCTATGTATACATTTTGACTTACTTGGATCAAAATTTCAATGATTTGTATAGTCATGACTCTCATGTTGAAAAATCGAAATATTTCAAAAAATGTTTTTTCTATCGAAAAATGTCAAATTTGATCATTTTTGGCTTATTTATGCTTAGTCCAGTGCTAAGCGACCGCTATGTATACATTTTGACTTACTTGGATCAAAATTTCATTGATTTGTATAGTCATGACTCTCATGTTGAAAAATCGAAAATTTTCAAAAAATGTTTTTTCTATCGAAAAATGTCATATTTGATCATTTTTGGCTTATTTATACTTAGTCCAGTCATAAAGGACCTCTATGTATACATTTTGACTTACTTGGATCAAAATTTCAATGATTTGTATAGTCATGACATTCTAGTTGAAAAATCGAAAATTTTCAAAAAATGTTTTTTCTATCAAAAAATGTCAAATTTGATCATTTTTGGCTTATTTATACTTAGTCCAGTCAAAAAGGACCTCTATGTATACATTATGACTTACTTTGATCAAAATTACAATGATTTGTATAGTCATGACTCTCATGTTGAAAATCGAAATATTTCAAAAAATGTTTTTTCTATCGAAAAATGTCAAATTTGATCATTTTTGGCTTATTTATACTTAGTCCAGTCATAAACGACCTCTATGTATACATTTTGACTAACTTGGATCAAAATTTCAATGATTTGTATAGTCATGACTCTCATGTTGAAAAATCGAAAATTTTCAAAAAATGTTTTCTATCGAAAAATGTCAAATTTGATCATTTTTGGCTTATTTATACTTAGTCCAGTCATAAACGACCTCTATGTATACATTTTGACATACTTGGATCAAAATTTCAATGATTTGTATAGTCATGACTCTCATGTTGAAAAATCGAAAATTTTCAAAAAATGTTTTTTCTGTCGAAAAATGTCAAATTTGATCATTTTTGGCTTATTTATACTTAGTCTAGTCATAAAGGACCTCTTTGTATACATTTTGACTTACTTGGATCAAAATTTCAATGATTTGAATTGTCATGACATTCTAGTTGAAAAATCGAAAATTTGCAAAAAATGTTTTTTCTATCGAAAAATGTCAAATTTGATCATTTTTGGCTTATTTGTACTTAGTCCAGTCATAAACGACCTCTATGTATACATTTTGACTTACTTGGATCAAAATTTCAATGATTTGTATAGTCATGACATTCTAGTTGAAAAATCGAAAATTTTCAAAAAATGTTTTTTCTACCGAAAAATGTCAAATTTGATCATTTTTGGCTTATTTATACTTAGTCCAGTCATAAACGACCTCTATGTATACATTTTGACTTACTTGGATCAAAATTTCAATGATTTGTATAGTCATGACTCTCATGTTGAAAATCGAAATATTTCAAAAAATGTTTTTTCTATCGAAAAATTGTCAAATTTGATCATTTTTGGCTTATTTATGCTTAGTCCAGTGCTAAGCGACCGCTATGTATACATTTTGACTTACTTGGATCAAAATTTCATTGATTTGTATAGTCATGACTCTCATGTTGAAAAATCGAAAATTTTCAAAAAATGTTTTCTATCGAAAAATGTCAAATTTGATCATTTTTGGCTTATTTATACTTAGTCCAGTCATAAACGACCTCTATGTATACATTTTGACATACTTGGATCAAAATTTCAATGATTTGTATAGTCATGACTCTCATGTTGAAAAATCGAAAATTTTCAAAAAATGTTTTTTCTGTCGAAAAATGTCAAATTTGATCATTTTTGGCTTATTTATACTTAGTCTAGTCATAAAGGACCTCTTTGTATACATTTTGACTTACTTGGATCAAAATTTCAATGATTTGAATTGTCATGACATTCTAGTTGAAAAATCGAAAATTTGCAAAAAATGTTTTTTCTATCGAAAAATGTCAAATTTGATCATTTTTGGCTTATTTGTACTTAGTCCAGTCATAAACGACCTCTATGTATACATTTTGACTTACTTGGATCAAAATTTCAATGATTTGTATAGTCATGACATTCTAGTTGAAAAATCGAAAATTTTCAAAAAATGTTTTTTCTACCGAAAAATGTCAAATTTGATCATTTTTGGCTTATTTATACTTAGTCCAGTCATAAACGACCTCTATGTATACATTTTGACTTACTTGGATCAAAATTTCAATGATTTGTATAGTCATGACTCTCATGTTGAAAATCGAAATATTTCAAAAAATGTTTTTTCTATCGAAAAATTGTCAAATTTGATCATTTTTGGCTTATTTATGCTTAGTCCAGTGCTAAGCGACCGCTATGTATACATTTTGACTTACTTGGATCAAAATTTCATTGATTTGTATAGTCATGACTCTCATGTTGAAAAATCGAAAATTTTCAAAAAATGTTTTTTCTATCGAAAAATGTCAAATTTGATCATTTTTGGCTTATTTATACTTAGTCCAGTCATAAACGACCTCTATGTATACATTTTGACTTACTTGGATCAAAATTTCAATGATTTGTATAGTCATGACATTCTAGTTGAAAAATCGAAAATTTTCAAAAAATGTTTTTTTCTATCAAAAAATGTCAAATTTGATCATTTTTGGCTTATTTATACTTAGTCCAGTCAAAAAGGACCTCTATGTATACATTATGACTTACTTTGATCAAAATTACAATGATTTGTATAGTCATGACTCTCATGTTGAAAATCGAAATATTTCAAAAAATGTTTTTTCTATCGAAAAATGTCAAATTTGATCATTTTTGGCTTATTTATACTTAGTCCAGTCATAAACGACCTCTATGTATACATTTTGACTTACTTGGATCAAAATTTCAATGATTTGTATAGTCATGACTCTCATGTTGAAAAATCGAAAATTTTCAAAAAATGTTTTCTATCGAAAAATGTCAAATTTGATCATTTTTGGCTTATTTATACTTAGTCCAGTCATAAACGACCTCTATGTATACATTTTGACATACTTGGATCAAAATTTCAATGATTTGTATAGTCATGACTCTCATGTTGAAAAATCGAAAATTTTCAAAAAATGTTTTTTCTGTCGAAAAATGTCAAATTTGATCATTTTTGGCTTATTTATACTTAGTCTAGTCATAAAGGACCTCTTTGTATACATTTTGACTTACTTGGATCAAAATTTCAATGATTTGAATTGTCATGACATTCTAGTTGAAAAATCGAAAATTTGCAAAAAATGTTTTTTCTATCGAAAAATGTCAAATTTGATCATTTTTGGCTTATTTGTACTTAGTCCAGTCATAAACGACCTCTATGTATACATTTTGACTTACTTGGATCAAAATTTCAATGATTTGTATAGTCATGACATTCTAGTTGAAAAATCGAAAATTTTCAAAAAATGTTTTTTCTACCGAAAAATGTCAAATTTGATCATTTTTGGCTTATTTATACTTAGTCCAGTCATAAACGACCTCTATGTATACATTTTGACTTACTTGGATCAAAATTTCAATGATTTGTATAGTCATGACTCTCATGTTGAAAATCGAAATATTTCAAAAAATGTTTTTTCTATCGAAAAATTGTCAAATTTGATCATTTTTGGCTTATTTATGCTTAGTCCAGTGCTAAGCGACCGCTATGTATACATTTTGACTTACTTGGATCAAAATTTCATTGATTTGTATAGTCATGACTCTCATGTTGAAAAATCGAAAATTTTCAAAAAATGTTTTCTATCGAAAAATGTCAAATTTGATCATTTTTGGCTTATTTATACTTAGTCCAGTCATAAACGACCTCTATGTATACATTTTGACTTACTTGGATCAAAATTTCAATGATTTGTATAGTCATGACTCTCATGTTGAAAAATCGAAATATTTCAAAAAATGTTTTTTCTATCGAAAAATGTCAAATTTGATCATTTTTGGCTTATTTATGCTTAGTCCAGTGCTAAGCGACCGCTATGTATACATTTTGACTTACTTGGATCAAAATTTCATTGATTTGTATAGTCATGACTCTCATGTTGAAAAATCGAAAATTTTCAAAAAATGTTTTTTCTATCGAAAAATGTCATATTTGATCATTTTTGGCTTATTTATACTTAGTCCAGTCATAAAGGACCTCTATGTATACATTTTGACTTACTTGGATCAAAATTTTAATGATTTGTATAGTCATGACTCTCATGTTGAAAAATCGAAAATTTTCAAAAAATGTTTTTTCTATCGAAAAATGTCAAATTTGATCATTTTTGGCTTATTTATACTTAGTCCAGTCATAAACGACCTCTATGTATACATTTTGACTTACTTGGATCAAAATTTCAATGATTTGTATAGTCATGACATTCTAGTTGAAAAATCGAAAATTTTCAAAAAATGTTTTTTCTATCAAAAAATGTCAAATTTGATCATTTTTGGCTTATTTATACTTAGTCCAGTCAAAAAGGACCTCTATGTATACATTATGACTTACTTTGATCAAAATTACAATGATTTGTATAGTCATGACTCTCATGTTGAAAATCGAAATATTTCAAAAAATGTTTTTTCTATCGAAAAATGTCAAATTTGATCATTTTTGGCTTATTTATACTTAGTCCAGTCATAAACGACCTCTATGTATACATTTTGACTAACTTGGATCAAAATTTCAATGATTTGTATAGTCATGACTCTCATGTTGAAAAATCGAAAATTTTCAAAAAATGTTTTTTCTGTCGAAAAATGTCAAATTTGATCATTTTTGGCTTATTTATACTTAGTCTAGTCATAAAGGACCTCTTTGTATACATTTTGACTTACTTGGATCAAAATTTCAATGATTTGAATTGTCATGACATTCTAGTTGAAAAATCGAAAATTTGCAAAAAATGTTTTTTCTATCGAAAAATGTCAAATTTGATCATTTTTGGCTTATTTGTACTTAGTCCAGTCATAAACGACCTCTATGTATACATTTTGACTTACTTGGATCAAAATTTCAATGATTTGTATAGTCATGACATTCTAGTTGAAAAATCGAAAATTTTCAAAAAATGTTTTTTCTACCGAAAAATGTCAAATTTGATCATTTTTGGCTTATTTATACTTAGTCCAGTCATAAACGACCTCTATGTATACATTTTGACTTACTTGGATCAAAATTTCAATGATTTGTATAGTCATGACTCTCATGTTGAAAATCGAAATATTTCAAAAAATGTTTTTTCTATCGAAAAATTGTCAAATTTGATCATTTTTGGCTTATTTATGCTTAGTCCAGTGCTAAGCGACCGCTATGTATACATTTTGACTTACTTGGATCAAAATTTCATTGATTTGTATAGTCATGACTCTCATGTTGAAAAATCGAAAATTTTCAAAAAATGTTTTTTCTATCGAAAAATGTCAAATTTGATCATTTTTGGCTTATTTATACTTAGTCCAGTCATAAAGGACCTCTATGTATACATTTTGACTTACTTGGATCAAAATTTTAATGATTTGTATAGTCATGACTCTCATGTTGAAAAATCGAAAATTTTCAAAAAATGTTTTTTCTATCGAAAAATGTCAAATTTGATCATTTTTGGCTTATTTATACTTAGCCCAGTCATAAACGACCTCTATGTATACATTTTGACTTACTTGGATCAAAATTTCAATGATTTGTATAGTCATGACATTCTAGTTGAAAAATCGAAAATTTTCAAAAAATGTTTTTTCTATCAAAAAATGTCAAATTTGATCATTTTTGGCTTATTTATACTTAGCCCAGTCATAAAGGACCTCTATGTATACATTTTGACTTACTTGGATCAAAATTTCAATGATTTGTATAGTCATGACTCTCATGTTGAAAAATCGAAAATTTTCAAAAAATGTTTTTTCTATCGAAAAATGTCAAATTTGATCATTTTTGGCTTATTTATACTTAGTCCAGTCATAAAGGACCTCTATGTATACTTTTTGACTTACTTGGATCATAATTTCAATGATTTGTATAGTCATGACTCTCATGTTGAAAAATCGAAATATTTCAAAAAATGTTTTTTCTATCGAAAAATGTCAAATTTGATCATTTTTGGCTTATTTATGCTTAGTCCAGTGCTAAGCGACCGCTATGTATACATTTTGACTTACTTGGATCAAAATTTCATTGATTTGTATAGTCATGACTCTCATGTTGAAAAATCGAAAATTTTCAAAAAATGTTTTTTCTATCGAAAAATGTCAAATTTGATCATTTTTGGCTTAATTATACTTAGTCCAGTCATAAACGACCTCCATGTATACATTTTGACTTACTTGGATCAAAGTTTCAATGATTTGAATAGTCATGACATTCTAGTTGTAAAATCGCAAATTTTCAAAAAATGTTTTTTCTATCGAAAAATGTCTCAAAATTTCAATGATTTGTATAGTCATGACATTCTAGTTAAAAAATCGAAAATTTTCAAAAAATGTTTTTTCTATCGAAAAATGTCAAATTTGATTATTTTTGGCTTATTTATACTTAATCCAGTCATAAACGACCTCTATGTATACATTTTGACTTACTTGGATCAAAATTTCAATGATTTGTATAGTCATGACTCTCATGTTGAAAAATCGAAAATTTTCAAAAAATGTTTTTTCTATCGAAAAATGTCAAATTTGATCATTTTTGGCTTAATTATACTTAGTCCAGTCATAAACGACCTCTATGTATACATTTTGACTTACTTGGATCAAAGTTTCAATGATTTGTATGTCATGACATTCTAGTTGTAAAATCGAAAATTTTCAAAAAATGTTTTTTCTATCGAAAATTGTCAAATTTGATCATTTTTGGCTTATTTATACTTAGTCCAGTCATAAACGACCTCTATGTATACATTTTGACTTACTTGGATCAAAATTTCAATGATTTGTATAGCCATGCCTCTCATGTTGAAAAATCGAAAATTTTCAAAAAATGTTTTTTGTATCGAAAAATGTCAAATTTGATCATTATTGGCTTATTTATACTTAGTCCCGTCATAAACGACTTCTTTGTATACATTTTGACTTACTTGGATCAAAATTTCAATGATTTGTATAGCCATGACTCTCATGTTGAAAAATCGAAAATTTTCAAAAAATGTTTTTTGTATCGAAAAATGTCAAATTTGATCATTATTGGCTTATTTATACTTAGTCCAGTCATAAACGACCTCTATGTATACATTTTGACTTACTTGGATCAAAATTTCAATGATTTGTATAGCCATGCCTCTCATGTTGAAAAATCGAAAATTTTCAAAAAATGTTTTTTGTATCGAAAAATGTCAAATTTGATCATTATTGGCTTATTTATACTTAGTCCCGTCATAAACGACTTCTTTGTATACATTTTGACTTACTTGGATCAAAATTTCAATGATTTGTATAGTCATGACTCTCATGTTGAAAAATCGAAATATTTCAAAAAATATTTTTTCCATCGAAAAATGTCAAATTTGATCATTTTTGGCTTATTAATGCTTAGTCTAGTGCTAAGCGACCGCTTTGTAAACATTTTGACTTACTTGGATCAAAATTTCATTGATTTGTATAGTCATGACTCTCATGTTGAAAAATCGAAAATTTTCAAAAAATGTTTTTTCTATCGAAAAATGTCAAATTTGATCATTTTTGGCTTATTTATACTTAGCCCAGTCATAAACGACCTCTATGTATACATTTTGACTTACTTGGATCAAAATTTCAATGATTTGTATAGTCATGACATTCTAGTTGAAAAATCGAAAATTTTCAAAAAATGTTTTTTCTATCAAAAAATGTCAAATTTGATCATTTTTGGCTTATTTATACTTAGCCCAGTCATAAAGGACCTCTATGTATACATTTTGACTTACTTGGATCAAAATTTCAATGATTTGTATAGTCATGACTCTCATGTTGAAAAATCGAAAATTTTCAAAAAATGTTTTTTCTATCGAAAAATGTCAAATTTGATCATTTTTGGCTTATTTATACTTAGTCCAGTCATAAAGGACCTCTATGTATACTTTTTGACTTACTTGGATCATAATTTCAATGATTTGTATAGTCATGACTCTCATGTTGAAAAATCGAAATATTTCAAAAAATGTTTTTTCTATCGAAAAATGTCAAATTTGATCATTTTTGGCTTATTTATGCTTAGTCCAGTGCTAAGCGACCGCTATGTATACATTTTGACTTACTTGGATCAAAATTTCATTGATTTGTATAGTCATGACTCTCATGTTGAAAAATCGAAAATTTTCAAAAAATGTTTTTTCTATCGAAAAATGTCAAATTTGATCATTTTTGGCTTAATTATACTTAGTCCAGTCATAAACGACCTCCATGTATACATTTTGACTTACTTGGATCAAAGTTTCAATGATTTGAATAGTCATGACATTCTAGTTGTAAAATCGCAAATTTTCAAAAAATGTTTTTTCTATCGAAAAATGTCTCAAAATTTCAATGATTTGTATAGTCATGACATTCTAGTTAAAAAATCGAAAATTTTCAAAAAATGTTTTTTCTATCGAAAAATGTCAAATTTGATTATTTTTGGCTTATTTATACTTAATCCAGTCATAAACGACCTCTATGTATACATTTTGACTTACTTGGATCAAAATTTCAATGATTTGTATAGTCATGACTCTCATGTTGAAAAATCGAAAATTTTCAAAAAATGTTTTTTCTATCGAAAAATGTCAAATTTGATCATTTTTGGCTTAATTATACTTAGTCCAGTCATAAACGACCTCTATGTATACATTTTGACTTACTTGGATCAAAGTTTCAATGATTTGTATGTCATGACATTCTAGTTGTAAAATCGAAAATTTTCAAAAAATGTTTTTTCTATCGAAAATTGTCAAATTTGATCATTTTTGGCTTATTTATACTTAGTCCAGTCATAAACGACCTCTATGTATACATTTTGACTTACTTGGATCAAAATTTCAATGATTTGTATAGCCATGCCTCTCATGTTGAAAAATCGAAAATTTTCAAAAAATGTTTTTTGTATCGAAAAATGTCAAATTTGATCATTATTGGCTTATTTATACTTAGTCCCGTCATAAACGACTTCTTTGTATACATTTTGACTTACTTGGATCAAAATTTCAATGATTTGTATAGCCATGCCTCTCATGTTGAAAAATCGAAAATTTTCAAAAAATGTTTTTTGTATCGAAAAATGTCAAATTTGATCATTATTGGCTTATTTATACTTAGTCCCGTCATAAACGACTTCTTTGTATACATTTTGACTTACTTGGATCAAAATTTCAATGATTTGTATAGTCATGACTCTCATGTTGAAAAATCTAAATATTTCAAAAAATGTTTTTTCCATCGAAAAATGTCAAATTTGATCATTTTTGGCTTATTAATGCTTAGTCCAGTGCTAAGCGACCGCTTTGTAAACATTTTGACTTACTTGGATCAAAATTTCATTGATTTGTATAGTCATGACTCTCATGTTGAAAAATCGAAAATTTTCAAAAAATGTTTTTTCTATCGAAAAATGTCAAATTTGATCATTTTTGGCTTATTTATACTTAGTCCAGTCATAAAGGACCTCTATGTATACATTTTGACTTACTTGGATCAAAATTTTAATGATTTGTATTGTCATGACTCTCATGTTGAAAAATCGCAAATTTTCAAAAAATGTTTTTTCTATCGAAAAATGTCTCAAAATTTCAATGATTTGTATAGTCATGACATTCTAGTTAAAAAATCGAAAATTTTCAAAAAATGTTTTTTCTATCGAAAAATGTCAAATTTGATTATTTTTGGCTTATTTATACTTAGTCCAGTCATAAACGACCTCTATGTATACATTTTGACTTACTTGGATCAAAATTTCAATGATTTGTATAGTCATGACTCTCATGTTGAAAAATCGAAAATTTTCAAAAAATGTTTTTTCTATCGAAAAATGTCAAATTTGATCATTTTTGGCTTATTTATACTTAGTCCAGTCATAAAGGACCTCTATGTATACATTTTGACTTACTTGGATCAAAATTTTAATGATTTGTATAGTCATGACTCTCATGTTGAAAAATCGAAAATTTTCAAAAAATGTTTTTTCTATCGAAAAATGTCAAATTTGATCATTTTTGGCTTATTTATACTTAGTCCAGTCATAAACGACCTCTATGTATACATTTTGACTTACTTGGATCAAAGTTTCAATGATTTGTATAGTCATGACATTCTAGTTGTAAAATCGAAAATTTTCAAAAAATGTTTTTTCTATCGAAAAATGTCAAATTTGATCATTTTTAGCTTATTTATACTTAGTCCAGTCATAAACGACCTCTATGTATACATTTTGACTTACTTGGATCAAAATTTCAATGATTTGTATAGTCATGACTCTCATGTTGAAAAATCGAAAATTTTCAAAAAATGTTTTTTCTATCGAAAAATGTCAAATTTGATCATTTTTGGCTTATTTATACTTAGTCCAGTCATAAACGACCTCTATGTATACATTTTGACTAACTTGGATCAAAATTTCAATGATTTGTATAGTCATGACTCTCATGTTGAAAAATCGAAAATTTTCAAAAAATGTTTTTTCTATCGAAAAATGTCAAATTTGATCATTTTTGGCTTATTTATACTTAGTCCAGTCATAATAGACCTCTATGTATACATTTTGACATACTTGGATCAAAATTTCAATGATTTGTATAGTCATGACTCTCATGTTGAAAAATCGAAAATTTTCAAAAAATGTTTTTTCTATCGAAAAATGTCAAATTTGATCATTTTTGGCTTATTTGTACTTAGTCCAGTCATAAACGACCTCTATGTATACATTTTGACTTACTTGGATCAAAGTTTCAATGATTTGTATAGTCATGACATTCTAGTTGTAAAATCGCAAATTTTCAAAAAATGTTTTTTCTATCGAAAAATGTCTCAAAATTTCAATGATTTGTATAGTCATGACATTCTAGTTAAAAAATCGAAAATTTTCAAAAAATGTTTTTTCTATCGAAAAATGTCAAATTTGATTATTTTTGGCTTATTTATACTTAATCCAGTCATAAACGACCTCTATGTATACATTTTGACTTACTTGGATCAAAATTTCAATGATTTGTATAGTCATGACTCTCATGTTGAAAAATCGAAAATTTTCAAAAAATGTTTTTTTCTATCGAAAAATGTCAAATTTGATCATTTTTGGCTTAATTATACTTAGTCCAGTCATAAACGACCTCTATGTATACATTTTGACTTACTTGGATCAAAGTTTCAATGATTTGTATGTCATGACATTCTAGTTGTAAAATCGAAAATTTTCAAAAAATGTTTTTTTCTATCGAAAATTGTCAAATTTGATCATTTTTGGCTTATTTATACTTAGTCCAGTCATAAACGACCTCTATGTATACATTTTGACATACTTGGATCAAAATTTCAATGATTTGTATAGTCATGACTCTCATGTTGAAAAATCGAAAATTTTCAAAAAATGTTTTTTCTACCGAAAAATGTCAAATTTGATCATTTTTGGCTTATTTATACTTAGTCCAGTCATAAACGACCTCTATGTATACATTTTGACTTACTTGGATCAAAATTTCAATGATTTGTATAGCCATGACTCTCATGTTGAAAAATCGAAAATTTTCAAAAAATGTTTTTTGTATCGAAAAATGTCAAATTTGATCATTATTGGCTTATTTATACTTAGTCCAGTCATAAACGACCTCTATGTATACATTTTGACTTACTTGGATCAAAATTTCAATGATTTGTATAGCCATGCCTCTCATGTTGAAAAATCGAAAATTTTCAAAAAATGTTTTTTGTATCGAAAAATGTCAAATTTGATCATTATTGGCTTATTTATACTTAGTCCCGTCATAAACGACTTCTTTGTATACATTTTGACTTACTTGGATCAAAATTTCAATGATTTGTATAGTCATGACTCTCATGTTGAAAAATCGAAATATTTCAAAAAATGTTTTTTCTATCGAAAAATGTCAAATTTGATCATTTTTGGCTTATTAATGCTTAGTCCAGTGCTAAGCGACCGCTTTGTATACATTTTGACTTACTTGGATCAAAATTTCATTGATTTGTATAGTCATGACTCTCATGTTGAAAAATCGAAAATTTTCAAAAAATGTTTTTTCTATCGAAAAATGTCAAATTTGATCATTTTTTGGCTTATTTATACTTAGTCCAGTCATAAAGGACCTCTATGTATACATTTTGACTTACTTGGATCAAAATTTTAATGATTTGTATTGTCATGACTCTCATGTTGAAAAATCGCAAATTTTCAAAAAATGTTTTTTCTATCGAAAAATGTTTCAAAATTTCAATGATTTGTATAGTCATGACATTCTAGTTAAAAAATCGAAAATTTTCAAAAAATGTTTTTTCTATCGAAAAATGTCAAATTTGATTATTTTTGGCTTATTTATACTTAGTCCAGTCATAAACGACCTCTATGTATACATTTTGACTTACTTGGATCAAAATTTCAATGATTTGTATAGTCATGACTCTCATGTTGAAAAATCGAAAATTTTCAAAAAATGTTTTTTCTATCGAAAAATGTCAAATTTGATCATTTTTGGCTTATTTATACTTAGTCCAGTCATAAAGGACCTCTATGTATACATTTTGACTTACTTGGATCAAAATTTTAATGATTTGTATAGTCATGACTCTCATGTTGAAAAATCGAAAATTTTCAAAAAATGTTTTTTCTATCGAAAAATGTCAAATTTGATCATTTTTGGCTTATTTATACTTAGTCCAGTCATAAACGACCTCTATGTATACATTTTGACTTACTTGGATCAAAGTTTCAATGATTTGTATAGTCATGACATTCTAGTTGTAAAATCGAAAATTTTCAAAAAATGTTTTTTCTATCGAAAAATGTCAAATTTGATCATTTTTGGCTTATTTATACTTAGTCCAGTCATAAACGACCTCTATGTATACATTTTGACTTACTTGGATCAAAATTTCAATGATTTGTATAGTCATGACATTCTAGTTAAAAAATCGAAAATTTTCAAAAAATGTTTTTTCTATCGAAAAATGTCAAATTTGATCATTTTTGGCTTATTTATACTTAGTCCAGTCATAAACGACCTCTATGTATACATTTTGACTAACTTGGATCAAAATTTCAATGATTTGTATAGTCATGACTCTCATGTTGAAAAATCGAAAATTTTCAAAAAATGTTTTTTCTATCGAAAAATGTCAAATTTGATCATTTTTGGCTTATTTATACTTAGTCCAGTCATAATAGACCTCTATGTATACATTTTGACATACTTGGATCAAAATTTCAATGATTTGTATAGTCATGACTCTCATGTTGAAAAATCGAAAATTTTCAAAAAATGTTTTTTCTATCGAAAAATGTCAAATTTGATCATTTTTGGCTTATTTGTACTTAGTCCAGTCATAAACGACCTCTATGTATACATTTTGACTTACTTGGATCAAAATTTCAATGATTTGTATAGTCATGACATTCTAGTTGAAAAATCGAAAATTTTCAAAAATTGTTTTTTCTACCGAAAAATGTCAAATTTGATCATTTTTGGCTTATTTATACTTAGTCCAGTCATAAACGACCTCTATGTATACATTTTGACTTACTTAGATCAAAATTTCAATGATTTGTATAGTCATGACTGTCATGTTGAAAATCGAAATATTTCAAAAAATGTTTTTTCTATCGAAAAATGTCAAATTTGATCATTTTTGGCTTATTTATGCTTAGTCCAGTGCTAAGCGACCGCTATGTATACATTTTGACTTACTTCGATCAAAATTTCATTGATTTGTATAGTCATGACTCTCATGTTGAAAAATCGAAAATTTTCAAAAAATGTTTTTTCTATCGAAAAATGTCAAATTTGATCATTTTTGGCTTATTTATGTTTAGTCCAGTGCTAAGCGACCGCTATGTATACATTTTGACTTACTTCGATCAAAATTTCATTGATTTGTATAGTCATGACTCTCATGTTGAAAAATCGAAAATTTTCAAAAAATGTTTTTTCTATCGAAAAATGTCAAATTTGATCATTTTTGGCTTATTTATACTTAGTCCAGTCATAAACGACCTCTATGTATACATTTTGACTTACTTGGATCAAAATTTCAATGATTTGTATAGTCATGACATTCTAGTTGAAAAATCGAAAATTTTCAAAAAATGTTTTTTCTATCAAAAAATGTCAAATTTGATCATTTTTGGCTTATTTATACTTAGTCCAGTCATAAAGGACCTCTATGTATACATTTTGACTTACTTGGATCAAAATTTCAATGATTTGTATAGTCATGACTCTCATGTTGAAAAATCGAAAATTTTCAAAAAATGTTTTTTCTATCGAAAAATGTCAAATTTGATCATTTTTGGCTTATTTATACTTAGTCCAGTCATAAAGGACCTCTATGTATACTTTTTGACTTACTTGGATCATAATTTCAATGATTTGTATAGTCATGACTCTCATGTTGAAAAATCGAAATATTTCAAAAAATGTTTTTTCTATCGAAAAATGTCAAATTTGATCATTTTTGGCTTATTTATGCTTAGTCCAGTGCTAAGCGACCGCTATGTATACATTTTGACTTACTTGGATCAAAATTTCATTGATTTGTATAGTCATGACTCTCATGTTGAAAAATCGAAAATTTTCAAAAAATGTTTTTTCTATCGAAAAATGTCAAATTTGATCATTTTTGGCTTAATTATACTTAGTCCAGTCATAAACGACCTCTATGTATACATTTTGACTTACTTGGATCAAAGTTTCAATGATTTGTATAGTCATGACATTCTAGTTGTAAAATCGCAAATTTTCAAAAAATGTTTTTTCTATCGAAAAATGTCTCAAAATTTCAATGATTTGTATAGTCATGACATTCTAGTTAAAAAATCGAAAATTTTCAAAAAATGTTTTTTCTATCGAAAAATGTCAAATTTGATCATTTTTGGCTTATTTATACTTAGTCCAGTCAAAAACGACATCTATGTATACATTTTGACTTACTTGGATCGAAATTTCAATGATTTATATAGTCATGACATTCTAGTTGAAAAATCGAAAATTTTCCAAAAATGTTGTTTCTATCGAAAACTGTCAAATTTGATCATTTTTGGCTTATTTATACTTAGTCCAGTCATAAGCGACCTCTATGTATATATTTTGACTTACTTGGATCAAAATTTCAATGATTTGTGTAGTCATGACATTCTAGTTGAAAAATCGAAAATTTTCAAAAAATATTTTTTCTATCGAAAAATGTCAAATTTGATCATTTTTGGCTTATTTATACTTAGTCCAGTCATAAACGAACTCTCTGTATACATTTTGACTTACTTGGATCAAAATTTCAATGATTTGTATAGTCATGACTCTCATGTTGAAAAATCGAAAATTTTCAAAAAATGTTTTTTGTATCGAAAAATGTCAAATTTGATCATTTTTGGCTTATTTATACTTAGTCCAGTCATAAACGACTTCTTTGTATACATTTTGAGTTACTTGGATCAAAATTTCAATGATTTGTATTGTCATGACTCTCATATTGAAAAATCGAAAATTTTCAAAAAATGTTTTTTCTATCGAAAAATGTCTCAAAATTTCAATGATTTGTATAGTCATGACATTCTAGTTGAAAAATCCAAAATTTTCAAAAAATGTTTTTTTCTATCGAAAAATGTCAAATTTGATCATTTTTGGCTCATTTATACTTAGTCCAGTCATAAAGGACCTCTATGTATACATTTTGACTTACTTGGATCAAAATTTCAATGATTTGTATACTCATGACATTCTAGTTGAAAAATCGAAAATTTTCAAAAAATGTTTTTTCTATCGAAAAATGTCAAATTTGATCATTTTTGGCTTATTTATACTTAGTCCAGTCATAAACGACCTCTATGTTTACATTTTGACTTACTTGGATAAGAATTTCAATGATTTGTATAGTCATGACTCTCATGTTGAAAATCGAAAATTTTCAAAAAATGTTTTTTCTATCGAAAAATGTCAAATTTGATCATTTTGGGCTTAATTTATTAGTCCAGTCATAAAGGACCTCTATGTATACATTTTGACTCACTTGGATCAAAATTTCAATGATTTGGATAGTCATGACTCTCATGTTGAAAAATCGAAGATTTTCAAAAAATGTTTTTTCTATCGAAAAATGTCAAATTTGATCATTTTTGGCTTATTTATACTTAGTCCAGTCATAAACGACCTCTATGTATACATTTTAACTTACTTGGATCAAAATTTCAATGATTTGTATAGTCTTGACTCTTATGTTGAAAAATCGAAAATTTTCAAAAAATGTTTTTTCTATCGAAAAATGTCAAATTTGATCATTTTTGGCTTAATTTATTAGTCCAGTCATAAACGACCTCTATGTATACATTTTGACTTACTTGGATCAAAGTTTCAATGATTTGTATAGTCATGACATTCTAGTTGTAAAATCGAAAATTTTCAAAAAATTTTTTTTCTATCGAATAATGTCAAATTTGATCATTTTTGGCTTATTTATACTTAGTCCAGTCATAAACGACATCTATGTATACATTTTGACTTACTTGGATCAAAATTTCATTGATTTGTATAGTCATGTCTCTCATGTTGAAAAATCGAAAATTTTCAAAAAATGTTGTTTCTATCGAAAACTGTCAAATTTGATCATTTTTTGGCTTATTTATACTTAGTCCAGTCATAAGCGACCTCTATGTATACATTTTGACTTACTTTGATCAAAATTTCAATGATTTGTATAGTCATGACTCTCATGTTGAAAAATCGAAAATTTTCAAAAAATATTTTTTCTATCGAAAAATGTCAAAATTGATCATTTTTGGCTTAATTATACTTAGTCCAGTCATTAAGGACCCCTATGTATACTTTTTGACTTACTTGGATCAAAATTACAATGATTTGTATAGTCATGACTCTCATGTTGAAAAATCGAAATATTTCAAATAATGTTTTTTCTATCGAAAAATGTCAAATTTGATCATTTTTGGCTTATTTATGCTCAGTCCAGTGCTAAACGACCGCTATGTATACATTTTGACTTACTTGGATCAAAATTTCATTGATTTGTATAGTCATGACTCTCATGTTGAAAAATCGAAAATTTTCAAAAAATGTTTTTTTCTATCGAAAAATGTCAAATTTGATCATTTTTGGCTTATTTATACTTAGTCCAGTCATAAACGACCTCTATGTATACATTTTAACTTACTTGGATCAAAATTTCAATGATTTGTATAGTCATGACTCTCATGTTGAAAAATCGAAAATTTTCAAAAAATGTTGTTTCTATCGAAAACTGTCAAATTTGATCATTTTTGGCTTATTTATACTTAGTCCAGTCATAAGCGACCTCTATGTATATATTTTGACTTACTTGGATACAAATTTCAATGATTGGTATAGTCATGACATTCTAGTTGAAAAATCGAAAATTTTCAAAAAATATTTTTTCTATCGAAAAATGTCAAATTTGATCATTTTTGGCTTAATTATACCTAGTCCAGTCATAAAGGACCCCTATGTATACTTTTTGACTTACTTGGATCAAAATTACAATGATTTGTATAGTCATGACTCTCATGTTGAAAAATCGAAATATTTCAAAAAATGTTTTTTCTATCGAAAAATGTCAAATTTGATCATTTTTGGCTTATTTATGCTTAGTCCAGTGCTAAACGACCGCTATGTATACATTTTGACTTACTTGGATCAAAATTTCAATGATTTGTATAGTCATGACTCTCATGTTGAAAAATCGAAAATTTTCAAAAAATGTTTTTTCTATCGAAAAATGTCAAATTTGATCATTTTTGGCTTAATTATACTTAGTCCAGTCATAAACGACCTCTACGTATACATTTCGACTTACTTGGATCAAAGTTTCAATGATTTGTATAGTCATGACTCTCATGTTGAAAAATCGAAAATTTTCAAAAAATATTTTTTCTATCGAAAAATGTCAAATTTGATCATTTTTGGCTTATTTATACTTAGTCCAGTCATAAACGACATCTATGTATACATTTTGACTTACTTGGATCAAAATTTCATTGATTTGTATAGTCATGACTCTCATGTTGAAAAATCGAAAATTTTCAAAAAATGTTGTTTCTATCGAAAACTGTCAAATTTGATCATTTTTGGCTTATTAATATTTAGTCCAGTCATTTGCGACCTCTATGTATACATTTTGACTTACTTGGATCAAAATTTCAATGATTTGTATAGTCATGACTCTCATGTTGAAAAATCGAAATATTTCAAAAAAGGTTTTTTCTATCGAAAAATGTCAAATTTGATCATTTTTGGCTTATTTATGCTTAGTCCAGTGCTAAACGACCGCTATGTATACATTTTGACTTACTTGGATCAAAATTTCATTGATTTGTATAGTCATGACTCTCATGTTGAAAAATCGAAAATTTTCAAAAAATGTTTTTTCTATCGAAAAATGTCACATTTGATCATTTTTGGCTTATTTATACTTAGTCCAGTCATAAACGACATCTATGTATACATTTTGACTTACTTGGATCAAAATTTCATTGATTTGTATAGTCATGTCTCTCATGTTGAAAAATCGAAAATTTTCAAAAAATGTTGTTTCTATCGAAAACTGTCAAATTTGATCATTTTTGGCTTATTTATACTTAGTCCAGTCATAAGCGACCTCTATGTATACATTTTGACTTACTTTGATCAAAATTTCAATGATTTGTATAGTCATGACTCTCATGTTGAAAAATCGAAAATTTTCAAAAAATATTTTTTCTATCGAAAAATGTCAAAATTGATCATTTTTGGCTTAATTATACTTAGTCCAGTCATTAAGGACCCCTATGTATACTTTTTGACTTACTTGGATCAAAATTACAATGATTTGTATAGTCATGACTCTCATGTTGAAAAATCGAAAATTTTAAAAAATGTTTTTTCTATCGAAAAATGTCAAATTTGATCATTTTTGGCTTATTTATACTTAGTCCAGTCATAAACGACCTCTATGTATACATTTTGACTTACTTGGATCAAAATTTCAATGATTTGTATAGTCATGACTCTCATGTTGAAAAATCGAAAATTTTCAAAAAATGTTGTTTCTATCGAAAACTGTCAAATTTGATCATTTTTGGCTTATTTATACTTAGTCCAGTCATAAGCGACCTCTATGTATATATTTTGACTTACTTGGATACAAATTTCAATGATTGGTATAGTCATGACATTCTAGTTGAAAAATCGAAAATTTTCAAAAAATATTTTTTCTATCGAAAAATGTCAAATTTGATCATTTTTGGCTTAATTATACTTAGTCCAGTCATTAAGGACCCCTATGTATACTTTTTGACTTACTTGGATCAAAATTACAATGATTTGTATAGTCATGACTCTCATGTTGAAAAATCGAAATATTTCAAAAAATGTTTTTTCTATCGAAAAATGTCAAATTTGATCATTTTTGGCTTATTTATGCTTAGTCCAGTGCTAAACGACCGCTATGTATACATTTTGACTTACTTGGATCAAAATTTCAATGATTTGTATAGTCATGACTCTCATGTTGAAAAATCGAAAATTTTCAAAAAATGTTTTTTCTATCGAAAAATGTCAAATTTGATCATTTTTGGCTTAATTATACTTTGTCCAGTCATAAACGACCTCTATGTATACATTTCGACTTACTTGGATCAAAGTTTCAATGATTTGTATAGTCATGACTCTCATGTTGAAAAATCGAAAATTTTCAAAAAATATTTTTTCTATCGAAAAATGTCAAATTTGATCATTTTTGGCTTATTTATACTTAGTCCAGTCATAAACGACATCTATGTATACATTTTGACTTACTTGGATCAAAATTTCATTGATTTGTATAGTCATGACTCTCATGTTGAAAAATCGAAAATTTTCAAAAAATGTTGTTTCTATCGAAAACTGTCAAATTTGATCATTTTTGGCTTATTAATATTTAGTCCAGTCATTTGCGACCTCTATGTATACATTTTGACTTACTTGGATCAAAATTTCAATGATTTGTATAGTCATGACTCTCATGTTGAAAAATCGAAATATTTCAAAAAATGTTTTTTTCTATCGAAAAATGTCAAATTTGATCATTTTTGGCTTATTTATGCTTAGTCCAGTGCTAAACGACCGCTATGTATACATTTTGACTTACTTGGATCAAAATTTCATTGATTTGTATAGTCGCGACTCTCATGTTGAAAAATCGAAAATTTTCAAAAAATGTTTTTTCTATCGAAAAATGTCAAATTTGATCATTTTTGGCTTATTTATACTTAGTCCAGTCATAAACGACCTCTATGTATACATTTTGACTTACTTGGATCAAAATTTCAATGATTTTTATAGTCATGACTCTCATGTTGAAAAATCGAAAATTTTCAAGAAATGTTTTTTTCTATCGAAAAATGTCAAATTTTATCATTTTTGCTTATTTATACTTAGTCCAGTCATAGAGGACCTCTTTGTATACATTTTGACTTACTTGGATCAAAATTTCAATGATTTGTATAGTCATGATATTCAAGTTGTAAAATCGGAAATTTTCAAAAAATGTTTTTTCTTTCGAAAAATGTCAAATTTGATCATTTTTGGCTTAATTATACTTAGTCCAGTCATAAACGACCTCTATGTATACATTTTGACTTACTTGGATCAAAGTTTCAATGATTTGTATAGTCATGACATTCTAGTTGTAAAATCGAAAATTTTCAAAAAATGTTTTTTCCATCGAAAAATGTCAAATTTGATCATTTTTGGCTTATTTATACTTAGTCCAGTCATAAACGACCTCTATGTATACATTTTGACTTAATTGGTTCAAAATTTCAATGATTTGTATAGTCATGACATTCTAGTTGAAAAATCGAAAATTTTCAAAAAATGTTTTTTCTATCGAAAAATGTCAAATTTGATCATTTTTGGCTTATTTATACTTAGTCCAGTCATAAACGACCTCTATGTATACATTTTGACTTACTTGGATAAAAATTTCAATGATTTGTATAGTCATGACTCTCATGTTGAAAATTCGAAAATTTTCAAAAAATGTTTTATCTATCGAAAAATGTCAAATTTGATCATTTTTGGCTTATTTATACTTAGTCCAGTCATTTAGGACATCTATGTATACATTTTGACTTACTTGGATCAAAATTTCAATGATTTGTATAGTCATGACTCTCTTGTTGAAAAATCGAAAATTTTCAAAAAATGTTTTTTCTACCGAAAAATGTCAAATTTGATCATTTCTGGCTTATTTATACTATGTCCAGTCATAAAGGACCTCTATGTTTACATTTTGATTTACTTGGATCAAAATTTCAATGATTTGTAAAGTCATGACTCTCATGTTGAAAAATCGAAAATTTTCAAAAAATGTTTTTTCTATCGAAAAATGTCAAATTTGATCATTTTTGGCTTATTTCTACTTAGTCCAGTCATAATGGACCTCTATGTATACATTTTGACTTACTTGGATCAAAATTTCAATGATTTGTATAGTCATGACTCTCATGTTGAAAAATCGAAAATTTTCAAAAAATGTTTTTTGTATCGAAAAATGTCAAATTTGATCATTTTTGGCTTATTTATACTTAGTCCAGTCATAAACGACTTCTTTGTATACATTTTGACTTACTTGGATCAAAATTTCAATGATTTGTATTGTCATGACTATCATGTTGAAAAATCGAAAATTTTCAAAAAAATGTTTTTTCTATCGAAAAATGTCTCAAAATTTCAATGATTTGTATAGTCATGACATTCTAGTTGAAAAATCGAAAATTTTCAAAAAATGTTTTATCTATCGAAAAATGCCAAATTTGATCATTTTTGGCTTATTTATACTTAGTCCAGTCATAAACGACCTCTATGTATACATTTTGACTTACTTGGATCAAAATTTCAATGATTTGTATAGTCATGACATTCTAGTTGAAAAATCTAAAATTTTCAAAAAATGTTTTTTCTATCGAAAAATGTCAAATTTGATCATTTTTGGCTCATTTATACTTAGTCCAGTCATAAAGGACCTCTATGTATACATTTTGACTTACTTGGATCAAAATTTCAATGATTTGTATAGTCATGACTCTCATGTTGAAAAATCGAAAATTTTCAGGAATGTTTTTTCTATCGAAAAATGTCAAATTTGATCATTTTTGGCTTATTTATACTTAGTACAGTCATAAACGACCTCTATGTATAATTTGACTTACTTGGATCAAAATTTCAATGATTTGTATAGTCATGACATTCAAGTTGAAAAATCGAAATTTTTCAAAAAATGTTTTTTCTATCGAAAAATGTCAAATTTGGTCATTTTTGGCTTATTTATACTTAGTCCAGTCAAAAAGGATGTCTATGTATACATTTTGACTTACTTGGACCAAAATTTCAATGATTTGTATAGTCATGACTCTCATGTTGAAAAATCGAAAATTTTCAAAAAATGTTTTTTCTATCGAAAAATGTCAAATTTGAACATTTTCGGCTTATTTATACTTAGTCCAGTCATAAACGACCTCCTTGTATACATTTTGACTTACTTAGATCAAAATTACAATGGTTTGTATAGTCATGACTCTCATGTTTAAAAATCCAAGATTTTCAAAAAATGTTTTTTCTATCGAAAAATGTCTTATTTAATCATTTTTGGCTTATTTATACTTAGTCCAGTCATAAAGGACCTCTATGTATACATTTTGACTTACTTGGATCAAAATTTCAATGATTTGTAAAGTCATGATATTCTAGTTGAAAAATCGAAAATTTTCAAAAAATGTTTTTTCTATCGAAAAATGTCAAATTTGATCATTTTTGGCTTATTTATACTTGTTCCAGTCATAACCGACCTCTATGTATATATTTTGACTTACTTGGATCAAAATTTCAATGATTTGTATAGTCTTGACATTCTAGTTGAAAAAGCGAAAATATTCAAAAAATATTTTTTCTGTCGAAAAATGTCAAATTTTATCATTTTTGGCTTATTTATACTTAGTCCAGTCATAAACGAACTCTATGTATACATTTTGACTTACTTGGATCAAAATTTCAATGACTTGTACAAAAATGTTTTTTCTATCGAAAAATGTCTCAAAATTTCAATGATTTGTATAGTCATGACATTCTAGTTGAAAAATCGAAAATTTTCAAAAAATGTTTTATCTATCGAAAAATGTCAAATTTGATCATTTTTGGCTTATTTATACTTAGCCCAGTCATAAACGACGCCTATGTATACATTTTGACTTACTTGGATCAAAATTTCAATGATTTGTATAGTCATGACATTCTAGTTGAAAAATCCAAATTTTTCAAAAAATGTTTTTTCTATCGAAAAATGTCAAATTTGATCATTTTTGGCTCATTTATACTTAGTCCAGTCATAAAGGACCTCTATGTATACATTTTGACTTACTTGGATCAAAATTTCAATGATTTGTATAGTCATGACTCTCATGTTGAAAATTCGAAAATTTTCAAAAAATGTTTTTTCTATCGAAAAATGTCAAATTTGATCATTTTTGGCTTATTTATACTTAGTCCCGTCATAAAGGACCCCTATGTATACATTTTGACTTACTTGGATCAAAATTTCAATGATTTGTATAGTCATGACATTCTAGTTGAAAAATCGAAAATTTTCAAAAAATGTTTTTTCTATCGAAAAATGTCAAATTTGATCATTTTTGGCTTATTTGTACTTAGCCCAGTCATAAAGGACCTCTATGTATACATTTTGACTTACTTGGACCAAAATTTCAATGATTTGTATAGTCATGATTCTCATGTTGAAAAATCGAAAATTTTCAAAAAATGTTTTTTCTATCGAAAAATGTCAAATTTGATCATTTTTGGCTTATTTATACTTAGTCCAGTCATAAACGACCTCCTTGTACACATTTTGACTTACTTGGATCAAAATTACAATAATTTGTATAGTCATGACTCTCATGTTTAAAAATCGAAAATTTTCAAAAAATGTTTTTTTCTATCGAAAAATGTCTAATTTGATCATTTTTGGCTTATTTATACTTAGTCCAGTCATAATGGACCTCTATGTATACATTTTGACTTACTTGGATCAAAATTTCAATGATTTGTGTAGTCATGATATTCTAGTTGAAAAATCGAAAATTTTCAAAAAATGTTTTTTCTATCGAAAAATGTCAAATTTGATCATTTTTGGCTTATTTGTACTTAGTCCAGTCATAAAGGACCTCTATGTATACATTTTGACTTACTTGGATCAAAATTTCAATGATTTGTATAGTCATGATATTCTAGTTGAAAAATCGAAAATTTTAAAAAAATGTTTTTTCTATTGAAAAATGTCAAATTTGATCATTTTTGGCTTATTTATACTAAGTCCAGTCATAAACGACCTCTATGTATACATTTTGACTTACTTGGACCAAAATTTCAATGATTTGTATAGTCATGACTCTCATGTTGAAAAATCGAAAATTTTCAAAAAATGTTTTTTCTATCGTAAATGTCAAATTTGATCATTTTTGGTTTATTTATACTTAGTCCAGTCATAAAGGACCTCTATGTATACATTTTGATTTACTTGGATCAAAATTTCAATGATTTGTATAGTCATGACATTCTAGTTGAAAAATCGAAAATTTTCAAAAAATGTTTTTTCTATCGAAAATATACTTAGTCCAGTCATAAAGGACCTTTATGTATACATTTTGACTTACTTGGTTCAAAATTTCAATAATTTGTATAGTCATGACATTCTAGTTGAAAAATCGAAAATTTTCAAAAAATGTTTTTTCTATCGAAAAATGTCAAATTTGATCATTTTTGGCTTATTTATACTTAGTCCAGTCATAAACGACCTCCTTGTACACATTTTGACTTACTTGGATCAAAATTACAATAATTTGTATAGTCATGACTCTCATGTTTAAAAATCGAAAATTTTCAAAAAATGTTTTTTCTATCGAAAAATGTCTAATTTGATCATTTTTGGCTTATTTATACTTAGTCCAGTCATAATGGACCTCTATGTATACATTTTGACTTACTTGGATCAAAATTTCAATGATTTGTGTAGTCATGATATTCTAGTTGAAAAATCGAAAATTTTCAAAAAATGTTTTTTCTATCGAAAAATGTCAAATTTGATCATTTTTGGCTTATTTGTACTTAGTCCAGTCATAAAGGACCTCTATGTATACATTTTGACTTACTTGGATCAAAATTTCAATGATTTGTATAGTCATGATATTCTAGTTGAAAAATCGAAAATTTTAAAAAAATGTTTTTTCTATTGAAAAATGTCAAATTTGATCATTTTTGGCTTATTTATACTAAGTCCAGTCATAAACGACCTCTATGTATACATTTTGACTTACTTGGACCAAAATTTCAATGATTTGTATAGTCATGACTCTCATGTTGAAAAATCGAAAATTTTCAAAAAATGTTTTTTCTATCGTAAATGTCAAATTTGATCATTTTTGGTTTATTTATACTTAGTCCAGTCATAAAGGACCTCTATGTATACATTTTGATTTACTTGGATCAAAATTTCAATGATTTGTATAGTCATGACATTCTAGTTGAAAAATCGAAAATTTTCAAAAAATGTTTTTTCTATCGAAAATATACTTAGTCCAGTCATAAAGGACCTTTATGTATACATTTTGACTTACTTGGATCAAAATTTCAATAATTTGTATAGTCATGACATTCTAGTTGAAAAATCGAAAATTTTCAAAAAATGTTTTTTCTATCGAAAAATGTCAAATTTGATCATTTTTGGCTTATTTCTATTTAGTCCAGTCATAAACGACCTACATGTATACATTTTGACTTACTTGGATCAAAATTTCAATGATTTGTATAGTCATGACATTCCAGTAGAAAAATCGAAAATTTTCAAAAAATGTTTTTTCTATCGAAAAATGTCAAATTTGATCATTTTTGTCTTATTTATACTTAGTCCAGTGCTAAACGACCTCTATGTATACATATTGACTTACTTGGATCAAAATTTCAATGATTTGTATAGTCATGACTCTCATGTTGAAAAATCGAAATTTTTCAAAAAATGTTTTTTCTATCGAAAAATGTCAAATTTGATCATTTTTGGCTTATTTATACTTAGTCCAGTCATAAACGACATCTATGTATACATTTTGACTTACTTGGATCAAAATTTCATTTTGATCAAAATTTTCAAAAAATGTTGTTTCTATCGACAACTGTCAAATTTGATCATTTTGGCTTATTAATATTTAGTCCAGTCATTTGCGACCTCTATGTATACATTTTGACTTACTTGGATCAAAATTTCAATGATTTGTATAGTCATGACTCTCATGTTGAAAAATCGAAATATTTCAAAAAATGTTTTTTCTATCGAAAAATGTCAAATTTGATCATTTTTGGCTTATTTATGCTTGGTCCAGTGCTAAACGACCGCTATGTATACATTTTGACTTACTTGGATCAAAATTTCATTGATTTGTATAGTCATGACTCTCATGTTGAAAAATCGAAAATTTTCAAAAAATGTTTTTTTCTATCGAAAAATGTCAAATTTGATCATTTTTGGCTTATTTATACTTAGTCCAGTCATAGAGGACCTCTTTGTATACATTTTGACTTACTTGGATCAAAATTTTAATGTTTTGTATAGTCATGACATTCAAGTTGTAAAATCGGAAATTTTCAAAAAATGTTTTTTCTTTCGAAAAATGTCAAATTTGATCATTTTTGGCTTAATTATACTTAGTCCAGTCATAAACGACCTCTATGTATACATTTTGACTTACTTGGATCAAAGTTTCAATGATTTGTATAGTCATGACTCTCATGTTGAAAAATCGAAAATTTTCAAAAAATATTTTTTCTATCGAAAAATGTCAAATTTGATCATTTTTGGCTTATTTATACTTAGTCCAGTCATAAACGACATCTATGTATACATTTTGACTTACTTGGTTCAAAATTTCATTGATTTGTATAGTCATGACTCTCATGTTGAAAAATCGAAAATTTTCAAAAAATGTTTTTTCTATCGAAAAATGTCAAATTTGATCATTTTTGGCTTATTTATACTTAGTCCAGTCATAAACGACCTCTTTGTATACATTTTGACTTACTTGGATCAAAATTTCAATGATTTGTAAAGTCATGACTCTCATGTTGAAAAATCGAAAATTTTCAAAAAATGTTTTTTTTCTATCGAAAAATGTCAAATTTGATCATTTTTGGCTTATTTATACTTAGTCCAGTCATAGAGGACCTCTTTGTATACATTTTGACTTACTTGGATCAAAATTTCAATGATTTGTATAGTCATGACATTCAAGTTGTAAAATCGGAAATTTTCAAAAAATGTTTTTTCTTTCGAAAAATGTCAAATTTGATCATTTTTGGCTTAATTATACTTAGTCCAGTCATAAACGACCTCTATGTATACATTTTGACTTACTTGGATCAAAGTTTCAATGATTTGTACCTATAGTCATGACATTCTAGTTGTAAAATCGAAAATTTTCAAAAAATGTTTTTTCTATCGAAATGTGTCAAATTTGATCATTTTTGGCTTATTTATACTTAGTCCAGTCATAAACGACCTCTATGTATACATTTTGACTTAATTGGTTCAAAATTTCAATGATTTGTATAGTCATGACATTCTAGTTGAAAAATCGAAAATTTTCAAAAAATGTTTTATCTATCGAAAAATGTCAAATTTGATCATTTTTGGCTTATTTATACTTAGTCCAGTCATAAACGACATCTATGTATACATTTTGACTTACTTGGATCAAAATTTCAATGATTTGTATAGTCATGACATTCTAGTTGAAAAATCGAAAATTTTCAAAAAATGTTGTTTCTATCGAAAACTGTAAAATTTGATCATTTTTGGCTTATTTATACTTAGTCCAGTCATAAGCGACCGCTATGTATATATTTTGACTTACTTGGATCAAAATTTCAATGATTTGTATAGTCATGACATTCTAGTTGAAAAATCTAAAATTTTCAAAAAATATTTTTTCTATCGAAAAATGTCAAATTTGATCATTTTTGGCTTATTTATACTTACTCCAGTCATAAACGAACTCTATGTATACATTTTGACTTACTTGGATCAAAATTTCAATGATTTGTATAGTCATGACTCTCATGTTGAAAAATCGAAAATTTTCAAAAAATGTTTTTTGTATCGAAAAATGTCAAATTTGATCATTTTTGGCTTATTTATACTTAGTCCAGTCATAAACGACTTCTTTGTATACATTTTGACTTACTTGGATCAAAATTTCAATGATTTGTATTGTCATGACTCTCATGTTGAAAAATCGAAAATTTTCAAAAAATGTTTTTTCTATCGAAAAATGTCTCAAAATTTCAATGATTTGTATAGTCATGACATTCTAGTTGAAAAATCGAAAATTTTCAAAAAATGTTTTATCTATCGAAAAATGTCAAATTTGATCATTTTTGGCTTATTTATACTTAGTCCAGTCATAGAGGACCTCTTTGTATACATTTTGACTTACTTGGATCAAAATTTCAATGATTTGTATAGTCATGACATTCAAGTTGTAAAATCGGAAATTTTCAAAAAATGTTTTTTCTTTCGAAAAATGTCAAATTTGATCATTTTTGGCTTAATTATACTTAGTCCAGTCATAAACGACCTCTATGTATACATTTTGACTTACTTGGATCAAAGTTTCAATGATTTGTACCTATAGTCATGACATTCTAGTTGTAAAATCGAAAATTTTCAAAAAATGTTTTTTCTATCGAAATGTGTCAAATTTGATCATTTTTGGCTTATTTATACTTAGTCCAGTCATAAACGACCTCTATGTATACATTTTGACTTAATTGGTTCAAAATTTCAATGATTTGTATAGTCATGACATTCTAGTTGAAAAATCGAAAATTTTCAAAAAATGTTTTTTCTATCGAAAAATGTCAAATTTGATCATTTTTGGCTTATTTATACTTAGTCCAGTCATAAACGACCTCTATGTATACATTTTGACTTACTTGGATCAAAATTTAAATGATTTGTATAGTCATGACTCTCATGTTGAAAATTCGAAAATTTTCAAAAAATGTTTTATCTATCGAAAAATGTCAAATTTGATCATTTTTGGCTTATTTATACTTAGTCCAGTCATAAACGACATCTATGTATACATTTTGACTTACTTGGATCAAAATTACAATGGTTTGTATAGTCATGACTCTCATGTTTAAAAATCCAAGATTTTAAAAAAATGTTTTTTCTATCGAAAAATGTCTTATTTAATCATTTTTGGCTTATTTATACTTAGTCCAGTCTTAAAGGACCTCTATGTATACATTTTGACTTACTTGGATCAAAATTTCAATGATTTGTATAGTCATGACATTCTAGTTGAAAAATCGAAAATTTTCAAAAAATGTTGTTTCTATCGAAAACTGTAAAATTTGATCATTTTTGGCTTATTTATACTTAGTCCAGTCATAAGCGACCGCTATGTATATATTTTGACTTACTTGGATCAAAATTTCAATGATTTGTATAGTCATGACATTCTAGTTGAAAAATCTAAAATTTTCAAAAAATATTTTTTCTATCGAAAAATGTCAAATTTGATCATTTTTGGCTTATTTATACTTACTCCAGTCATAAACGAACTCTATGTATACATTTTGACTTACTTGGATCAAAATTTCAATGATTTGTATAGTCATGACTCTCATGTTGAAAAATCGAAAATTTTCAAAAAATGTTTTTTGTATCGAAAAATGTCAAATTTGATCATTTTTGGCTTATTTATACTTAGTCCAGTCATAAACGACTTCTTTGTATACATTTTGACTTACTTGGATCAAAATTTCAATGATTTGTATTGTCATGACTCTCATGTTGAAAAATCGAAAATTTTCAAAAAATGTTTTTTCTATCGAAAAATGTCTCAAAATTTCAATGATTTGTATAGTCATGACATTCTAGTTGAAAAATCGAAAATTTTCAAAAAATGTTTTATCTATCGAAAAATGTCAAATTTGATCATTTTTGGCTTATTTATACTTAGTCCAGTCATAAACGACCTCTATGTATACATTTTGACTTACTTGGATCAAAATTTCAATGATTTGTATAGTCATGACATTCTAGTTGAAGAATCCAAAATTTTCAAAAAATGTTTTTTCTATCGAAAAATGTCAAATTTGATCATTTTTGGCTCATTTATACTTAGTCCAGTCATAAAGGACCTCTATGTATACATTTTGACTTACTTGGATCAAAATTTCAATGATTTGTATAGTCATGACTCTCATGTTGAAAAATCGAAAATTTTCAAGAAATGTTTTTTCTATCGAAAAATGTCAAATTTGATCATTTTTGGCTTATTTATACTTAGTCCAGTCATAAAGGACCGATATGTATACATTTTGACTTACTTGGATCAAAATTTCAATGATTTGTATAGTCATGACATTCAAGTTGAAAAATCGAAATTTTTCAAAAAATGTTTTTTCTATCGAAAATATACTTAGTCCAGTCATAAAGGACCTTTATGTATACATTTTGACTTACTTGGATCAAAATTTCAATAATTTGTATAGTCATGACATTCTAGTTGAAAAATCGAAAATTTTCAAAAAATGTTTTTTTCTATCGAAAAATGTCAAATTTGATCATTTTTGGCTTATTTCTATTTAGTCCAGTCATAAACGACCTACATGTATACATTTTGACTTACTTGGATCAAAATTTCAATGATTTGTATAGTCATGACATTCCAGTAGAAAAATCGAAAATTTTCAAAAAATGTTTTTTCTATCGAAAAATGTCAAATTTGATCATTTTTGTCTTATTTATACTTAGTCCAGTGCTAAACGACCTCTATGTATACATATTGACTTACTTGGATCAAAATTTCAATGATTTGTATAGTCATGACTCTCATGTTGAAAAATCGAAATTTTTCAAAAAATGTTTTTTCTATCGAAAAATGTCAAATTTGATCATTTTTGGCTTATTTATACTTAGTCCAGTCATAAACGACATCTATGTATACATTTTGACTTACTTGGATCAAAATTTCATTTTGATCAAAATTTTCAAAAAATGTTGTTTCTATCGACAACTGTCAAATTTGATCATTTTGGCTTATTAATATTTAGTCCAGTCATTTGCGACCTCTATGTATACATTTTGACTTACTTGGATCAAAATTTCAATGATTTGTATAGTCATGACTCTCATGTTGAAAAATCGAAATATTTCAAAAAATGTTTTTTCTATCGAAAAATGTCAAATTTGATCATTTTTGGCTTATTTATGCTTGGTCCAGTGCTAAACGACCGCTATGTATACATTTTGACTTACTTGGATCAAAATTTCATTGATTTGTATAGTCATGACTCTCATGTTGAAAAATCGAAAATTTTCAAAAAATGTTTTTTTCTATCGAAAAATGTCAAATTTGATCATTTTTGGCTTATTTATACTTAGTCCAGTCATAGAGGACCTCTTTGTATACATTTTGACTTACTTGGATCAAAATTTTAATGTTTTGTATAGTCATGACATTCAAGTTGTAAAATCGGAAATTTTCAAAAAATGTTTTTTCTTTCGAAAAATGTCAAATTTGATCATTTTTGGCTTAATTATACTTAGTCCAGTCATAAACGACCTCTATGTATACATTTTGACTTACTTGGATCAAAGTTTCAATGATTTGTATAGTCATGACTCTCATGTTGAAAAATCGAAAATTTTCAAAAAATATTTTTTCTATCGAAAAATGTCAAATTTGATCATTTTTGGCTTATTTATACTTAGTCCAGTCATAAACGACATCTATGTATACATTTTGACTTACTTGGTTCAAAATTTCATTGATTTGTATAGTCATGACTCTCATGTTGAAAAATCGAAAATTTTCAAAAAATGTTTTTTCTATCGAAAAATGTCAAATTTGATCATTTTTGGCTTATTTATACTTAGTCCAGTCATAAACGACCTCTTTGTATACATTTTGACTTACTTGGATCAAAATTTCAATGATTTGTAAAGTCATGACTCTCATGTTGAAAAATCGAAAATTTTCAAAAAATGTTTTTTTCTATCGAAAAATGTCAAATTTGATCATTTTTGGCTTATTTATACTTAGTCCAGTCATAGAGGACCTCTTTGTATACATTTTGACTTACTTGGATCAAAATTTCAATGATTTGTATAGTCATGACATTCAAGTTGTAAAATCGGAAATTTTCAAAAAATGTTTTTTCTTTCGAAAAATGTCAAATTTGATCATTTTTGGCTTAATTATACTTAGTCCAGTCATAAACGACCTCTATGTATACATTTTGACTTACTTGGATCAAAGTTTCAATGATTTGTACCTATAGTCATGACATTCTAGTTGTAAAATCGAAAATTTTCAAAAAATGTTTTTTCTATCGAAATGTGTCAAATTTGATCATTTTTGGCTTATTTATACTTAGTCCAGTCATAAACGACCTCTATGTATACATTTTGACTTAATTGGTTCAAAATTTCAATGATTTGTATAGTCATGACATTCTAGTTGAAAAATCGAAAATTTTCAAAAAATGTTTTATCTATCGAAAAATGTCAAATTTGATCATTTTTGGCTTATTTATACTTAGTCCAGTCATAAACGACATCTATGTATACATTTTGACTTACTTGGATCAAAATTTCAATGATTTGTATAGTCATGACATTCTAGTTGAAAAATCGAAAATTTTCAAAAAATGTTGTTTCTATCGAAAACTGTAAAATTTGATCATTTTTGGCTTATTTATACTTAGTCCAGTCATAAGCGACCGCTATGTATATATTTTGACTTACTTGGATCAAAATTTCAATGATTTGTATAGTCATGACATTCTAGTTGAAAAATCTAAAATTTTCAAAAAATATTTTTTCTATCGAAAAATGTCAAATTTGATCATTTTTGGCTTATTTATACTTACTCCAGTCATAAACGAACTCTATGTATACATTTTGACTTACTTGGATCAAAATTTCAATGATTTGTATAGTCATGACTCTCATGTTGAAAAATCGAAAATTTTCAAAAAATGTTTTTTGTATCGAAAAATGTCAAATTTGATCATTTTTGGCTTATTTATACTTAGTCCAGTCATAAACGACTTCTTTGTATACATTTTGACTTACTTGGATCAAAATTTCAATGATTTGTATTGTCATGACTCTCATGTTGAAAAATCGAAAATTTTCAAAAAATGTTTTTTCTATCGAAATATGTCAATGATTTGTATAGTCATGACATTCTAGTTGAAAAATCGAAAATTTTCAAAAAATGTTTTATCTATCGAAAAATGTCAAATTTGATCATTTTTGGCTTATTTATACTTAGTCCAGTCATAAACGACCTCTATGTATACATTTTGACTTACTTGGATCAAAATTTCAATGATTTGTATAGTCATGACATTCTAGTTGAAGAATCCAAAATTTTCAAAAAATGTTTTTTCTATCGAAAAATGTCAAATTTGATCATTTTTGGCTTATTTATACTTAGTCCAGTCATAGAGGACCTCTTTGTATACATTTTGACTTACTTGGATCAAAATTTCAATGATTTGTATAGTCATGACATTCAAGTTGTAAAATCGGAAATTTTCAAAAAATGTTTTTTCTTTCGAAAAATGTCAAATTTGATCATTTTTGGCTTAATTATACTTAGTCCAGTCATAAACGACCTCTATGTATACATTTTGACTTACTTGGATCAAAGTTTCAATGATTTGTACCTATAGTCATGACATTCTAGTTGTAAAATCGAAAATTTTCAAAAAATGTTTTTTCTATCGAAAAATGTCAAATTTGATCATTTTTGGCTTATTTATACTTAGTCCAGTCATAAACGACCTCTATGTATACATTTTGACTTAATTGGTTCAAAATTTCAATGATTTGTATAGTCATGACATTCTAGTTGAAAAATCGAAAATTTTCAAAAAATGTTTTTTCTATCGAAAAATGTCAAATTTGATCATTTTTGGCTTATTTATACTTAGTCCAGTCATAAACGACCTCTATGTATACATTTTGACTTACTTGGATCAAAATTTAAATGATTTGTATAGTCATGACTCTCATGTTGAAAATTCGAAAATTTTCAAAAAATGTTTTATCTATCGAAAAATGTCAAATTTGATCATTTTTGGCTTATTTATACTTAGTCCAGTCATAAACGACATCTATGTATACATTTTGACTTACTTGGATCAAAATTACAATGGTTTGTATAGTCATGACTCTCATGTTTAAAAATCCAAGATTTTAAAAAAATGTTTTTTCTATCGAAAAATGTCTTATTTAATCATTTTTGGCTTATTTATACTTAGTCCAGTCTTAAAGGACCTCTATGTATACATTTTGACTTACTTGGATCAAAATTTCAATGATTTGTATAGTCATGACATTCTAGTTGAAAAATCGAAAATTTTCAAAAAATGTTGTTTCTATCGAAAACTGTAAAATTTGATCATTTTTGGCTTATTTATACTTAGTCCAGTCATAAGCGACCGCTATGTATATATTTTGACTTACTTGGATCAAAATTTCAATGATTTGTATAGTCATGACATTCTAGTTGAAAAATCGAAAATTTTCAAAAAATATTTTTTCTATCGAAAAATGTCAAATTTGATCATTTTTGGCTTATTTATACTTACTCCAGTCATAAACGAACTCTATGTATACATTTTGACTTACTTGGATCAAAATTTCAATGATTTGTATAGTCATGACTCTCATGTTGAAAAATCGAAAATTTTCAAAAAATGTTTTTTCTATCGAAAAATGTCAAATTTGATCATTTTTGGCTTATTTATACTTAGTCCAGTCATAAACGACTTCTTTGTATACATTTTGACTTACTTGGATCAAAATTTCAATGATTTGTATTGTCATGACTCTCATGTTGAAAAATCGAAAATTTTCAAAAAATGTTTTTTCTATCGAAAAATGTCTCAAAATTTCAATGATTTGTATAGTCATGACATTCTAGTTGAAAAATCGAAAATTTTCAAAAAATGTTTTATCTATCGAAAAATGTCAAATTTGATCATTTTTGGCTTATTTATACTTAGTCCAGTCATAAACGACCTCTATGTATACATTTTGACTTACTTGGATCAAAATTTCAATGATTTGTATAGTCATGACATTCTAGTTGAAGAATCCAAAATTTTCAAAAAATGTTTTTTCTATCGAAAAATGTCAAATTTGATCATTTTTGGCTCATTTATACTTAGTCCAGTCATAAAGGACCTCTATGTATACATTTTGACTTACTTGGATCAAAATTTCAATGATTTGTATAGTCATGACTCTCATGTTGAAAAATCGAAAATTTTCAAGAAATGTTTTTTCTATCGAAAAATGTCAAATTTGATCATTTTTGGCTTATTTATACTTAGTCCAGTCATAAAGGACCGATATGTATACATTTTGACTTACTTGGATCAAAATTTCAATGATTTGTATAGTCATGACATTCAAGTTGAAAAATCGAAATTTTTCAAAAAATGTTTTTTCTATCGAAAAATGTCAAATTTGGTCATTTTTGGCTTATTTATACTTAGTCCAGTCAAAAAGGATCTCTATGTATACATTTTGACTTATTTGGACCAAAATTTCAATGATTTGTATAGTCATGACTCTCATGTTGAAAAATCGAAAATTTTCAAAAAATGTTTTTTCTATCGAAAAATGTCAAATTTGATCATTTTCGGCTTATTTATACTTAGTCCAGTCATAAACGACCTCCTTGTATACATTTTGACTTACTTGGATCAAAATTACAATGGTTTGTATAGTCATGACTCTCATGTTTAAAAATCCAAGATTTTCAAAAAATGTTTTTTCTATCGAAAAATGTCTTATTTAATCATTTTTGGCTTATTTATACTTAGTCCAGTCTTAAAGGACCTCTATGTATACATTTTGACTTACTTGGATCAAAATTTCAATGATTTGTAAAGTCATGATATTCTAGTTGAAAAATCGAAAATTTTCAAAAAATGTTTTTTCTATCGAAAAATGTCAAATTTGATCATTTTTGGCTTATTTATACTTGTTCCAGTCATAAGCGACCTCCATGTATATATTTTGACTTACTTGGATCAAAATTTCAATGATTTGTATAGTCATGACATTCTAGTTGAAAAATCGAAAATTTTCAAAAAATATTTTTTCTATCGAAAAATGTCAAATTTTATCATTTTTGGCTTATTTATACTTAGTCCAGTCATAAACGAACTCTATGTATACATTTTGACTTACTTGGATCAAAATTTCAATGACTTGTACAAAAATGTTTTTTCTATCGAAAAATGTCTCAAAATTTCAATGATTTGTATAGTCATGACATTCTAGTTGAAAAATCGAAAATTTTCAAAAAATGTTTTATCTATCGAAAAATGTCAAATTTGATCATTTTTGGCTTATTTATACTTAGCCCAGTCAAAAACGACCTCTATGTATACATTTTGACTTACTTGGATCAAAATTTCAATGATTTGTATACTCATGACATTCTAGTTGAAAAATCCAAAATTTTCAAAAAATGTTTTTTCTATCGAAAAATGTCAAATTTGATCATTTTTGGCTTATTTATACTTAGTCCAGTCATAAACGACCTCTATGTATACATTTTGACTTACTTGGATCAAAATTTCAATGATTTGTATAGTCATGACATTCCAGTAGAAAAATCGAAAATTTTCAAAAAATGTTTTTTCTATCGAAAAATGTCAAATTTGATCATTTTTGGCTTATTTATACTTAGTCCAGTCATAAACGACCTCCTTGTATACATTTTGACTTACTTGGATCAAAATTACAATGATTTGTATAGTCATGACTCTCATGTTTAAAAATCGAAAATTTACAAAAAATGTTTTTTCTATCGAAAAATGTCTAATTTGATCATTTTTGGCTTATTTATACTTAGTCCAGTCATAATGGACCTCTATGTATACATTTTGACTTACTTGGATCAAAATTTCAATGATTTGTATAGTCATGATATTCTAGTTGAAAAATCGAAAATTTTCAAAAAATGTTTTTTCTATCGAAAAATGTCAAATTTGATCATTTTTGGCTTATTTATACTTAGTCCAGTCATAAACGACCTCTATGTATACATTTTGACTTACTTGGATCAAAATTTCAATGATTTGTATAGTCATGACATTTTAGTTGAAAAATCGAAAATTTTCAAAAAATGTTTTTTCTATTGAAAAATGTCATATTTGATCATTTTTGGCTTATTTATACTAAGTCCAGTCATAAACGACCTCTATGTATACATTTTGACTTACTTGGATCAAAATTTCAATGATTTGTATAGTCATGACTCTCATGTTGAAAAATCGAAAATTTTCAAAAAATGTTTTTTCTATCGTAAATGTCAAATTTGATCATTTTTGGCTTATTTATACTTAGTCCAGTCATAAAGGACCTCTATGTATACATTTTGACTTACTTGGATCAAAATTTCAATGATTTGTATAGTCATGACATTCTAGTTGAAAAATCAAAAATTTTCAAAAAATGTTTTTTCTATCGAAAAATGTCAAATTTGATTATTTTCGGCTTATTTATACTTAGTCCAGTCATAATCGACCTCTTTGTATACATTTTGACTTACTTGGATCAAAATTTCAATGATTTGTATAGTCATGACTCTCATGTTGAAAAATCAAAAATTTTCAAAAAATGTTTTTTCTATCGAAAAATGTCAAATTTGATCATTTTTTTCTTATTTATACTTAGTCCAGTCATAAACGACCTCTATGTATACATTTAGACTTAATTGGATCAAAATTTCAATGATTTATATAGTCATGACATTCTAGTTGAAAAATCGAAAATTTTCAAAAAATGTTTTTTCTATCGAAAATATACTTAGTCCAGTCATAAAGGACCTTTATGTAAACATTTTGACTTACTTGGATCAAAATTTCAATGATTTGTATAGTCATGACTCTCATGTTGAAAAATCGAAAATTTTCAAAAAATGTTTTTTCTATCGAAAAATGTCAAATTTGATCATTTTTGGCTTATTAATACTTAGTCCAGTCATTAAGGACCTCTATGTATACATTTTGACTTACTTGGATCAAAATTTCAATTATTTGTATAGTCATGACATTCTAGTTGAAAAATCGAAAATTTTCAAAAAATGTTTTTTCTATCGAAAAATGTCAAATTTGATCATTTTTGTCTTATTTATACTTAGTCCAGTCAAAAACGACCTCTATGTATACATATTGACTTACTTGGATCAAAATTTCAATGATTTGTAAAGTCATGATATTCTAGTTGAAAAATCGAAAATTTTCAAAAAATGTTTTTTCTATCGAAAAATGTCAAATTTGATCATTTTTGGCTTATTTATACTTGTTCCAGTCATAAGCGACCTCTATGTATATATTTTGACTTACTTGGATCAAAATTTCAATGATTTGTATAGTCTTGACATTCTAGTTGAAAAATCGAAAATTTTCAAAAAATATTTTTTCTATCGAAAAATGTCAAATTTTATCATTTTTGGCTTATTTATGCTTAGTCCAGTCATAAACGAACTCTATGTATACATTTTGACTTACTTGGATCAAAATTTCAATGACTTGTACAAAAATGTTTTTTCCATCGAAAAATGTCTCAAAATTTCAATGATTTGTATAGTCATGACATTCTAGTTGAAAAATCGAAAATTTTCAAAAAATGTTTTATCTATCGAAAAATGTCAAATTTGATCATTTTTGGCTTATTTATACTTAGCCCAGTCATAAACGACCCCTATGTATACATTTTGACTTACTTGGATCAAAATTTCAATGATTTGTATAGTCATGACATTCTAGTTGAAAAATCCAAATTTTTCAAAAAATGTTTTTCCTATCGAAAAATGTCAAATTTGATTATTTTTGGCTCATTTATACTTAGCCCAGTCATAAAGGACCTCTATGTATACATTTTGACTTACTTGGATCAAAATTTCAATGATTTGTATAGTCATGACTCTCATGTTGAAAAATCGAAAATTTTCAAAAAATGTTTTTTCTATCGAAAAATGTCAAATTTGATCATTTTTGGCTTATTTATACTTAGTCCCGTCATAAAGGACCCCTATGTATACATTTTGACTTACTTGGATCAAAATTTCAATGATTTGTATAGTCATGACATTCTAGTTGAAAAATCGAAAATTTTCAAAAAATGTTTTTTCTATCGAAAAATGTCAAATTTGATCATTTTTGGCTTATCAATACTTAGTCCAGTCATTAAGGACCTCTATGTATACATTTTGACTTACTTGGATCAAAATTTCAATGATTTGTATAGTCATGACATTCTAGTTGAAAAATCGAAAATTTTAAAAAATGTCAAATTTGATCATTTTTGTCTTGTTTATACTTAGTCCAGTGCTAAACGACCTCTATGTATACATATTGACTTACTTGGATCAAAATTTCAATGATTTGTATAGTCATGACTCTCATGTTGAAAAATCGAAATTTTTCAAAAAATGTTTTTTCTATCGAAAAATGTCAAATTTGATCCTTTTTGGCTTATTTATACTAAGTCCAGTCATAAACGACCTCTATGTATACATTTTGACTTACTTGGATCAAAATTTCAATGCTTTGTATAGTCATGACTCTCATGTTGAAAAATCAAAAATTTTCAAAAAATGTTTTTTCTATCGAAAAATGTCAAATTTGATCATTTTTGGCTTATTTATACTTAGTCCCGTCATAAAGGACCCCTATGTATACATTTTGACTTACTTGGATCAAAATTTCAATGCTTTGTATAGTCATGACTCTCATGTTGAAAAATCGAAAATTTTCAAAAAATGTTTTTTCTATCGTAAATGTCAAATTTGATCATTTTTGGCTTATTTATACTTAGTCCAGTCATAAAGGACCTCTATGTATACATTTTGACTTACTTGGATCAAAATTTCAATGATTTGTATAGTCATGACATTTTAGTTGAAAAATCGAAAATTTTCAAAAAATGTTTTTTCTATTGAAAAATGTCATATTTGATCATTTTTGGCTTATTTATACTAAGTCCAGTCATAAACGACCTCTATGTATACATTTTGACTTACTTGGATCAAAATTTCAATGCTTTGTATAGTCATGACTCTCATGTTGAAAAATCGAAAATTTTCAAAAAATGTTTTTTCTATCGTAAATGTCAAATTTGATCATTTTTGGCTTATTTATACTTAGTCCAGTCATAAAGGACCTCTATGTATACATTTTGACTTACTTGGATCAAAATTTCAATGATTTGTATAGTCATGACATTCTAGTTGAAAAATCAAAAATTTTCAAAAAATGTTTTTTCTATCGAAAAATGTCAAATTTGATTATTTTCGGCTTATTTATACTTAGTCCAGTCATAATCGACCTCTTTGTATACATTTTGACTTACTTGGATCAAAATTTCAATGATTTGTATAGTCATGACTCTCATGTTGAAAAATCAAAAATTTTCAAAAAATGTTTTTTCTATCGAAAAATGTCAAATTTGATCATTTTTTTCTTATTTATACTTAGTCCAGTCATAAACGACCTCTATGTATACATTTAGACTTAATTGGATCAAAATTTCAATGATTTATATAGTCATAACATTCTAGTTGAAAAATCGAAAATTTTCAAAAAATGTTTTTTCTATCGAAAATATACTTAGTCCAGTCATAAAGGACCTTTATGTAAACATTTTGACTTACTTGGATCAAAATTTCAATGATTTGTATAGTCATGACTCTCATGTTGAAAAATCGAAAATTTTCAAAAAATGTTTTTTCTATCGAAAAATGTCAAATTTGATCATTTTTGGCTTATTAATACTTAGTCCAGTCATTAAGGACCTCTATGTATACATTTTGACTTACTTGGATCAAAATTTCAATTATTTGTATAGTCATGACATTCTAGTTGAAAAATCGAAAATTTTCAAAAAATGTTTTTTCTATCGAAAAATGTCAAATTTGATCATTTTTGTCTTATTTATACTTAGTCCAGTCAAAAACGACCTCTATGTATACATATTGACTTACTTGGATCAAAATTTCAATGATTTGTAAAGTCATGATATTCTAGTTGAAAAATCGAAAATTTTCAAAAAATGTTTTTTCTATCGAAAAATGTCAAATTTGATCATTTTTGGCTTATTTATACTTGTTCCAGTCATAAGCGACCTCTATGTATATATTTTGACTTACTTGGATCAAAATTTCAATGATTTGTATAGTCTTGACATTCTAGTTGAAAAATCGAAAATTTTCAAAAAATATTTTTTCTATCGAAAAATGTCAAATTTTATCATTTTTGGCTTATTTATGCTTAGTCCAGTCATAAACGAACTCTATGTATACATTTTGACTTACTTGGATCAAAATTTCAATGACTTGTACAAAAATGTTTTTTCCATCGAAAAATGTCTCAAAATTTCAATGATTTGTATAGTCATGACATTCTAGTTGAAAAATCGAAAATTTTCAAAAAATGTTTTATCTATCGAAAAATGTCAAATTTGATCATTTTTGGCTTATTTATACTTAGCCCAGTCATAAACGACCCCTATGTATACATTTTGACTTACTTGGATCAAAATTTCAATGATTTGTATAGTCATGACATTCTAGTTGAAAAATCCAAATTTTTCAAAAAATGTTTTTCCTATCGAAAAATGTCAAATTTGATTATTTTTGGCTCATTTATACTTAGCCCAGTCATAAAGGACCTCTATGTATACATTTTGACTTACTTGGATCAAAATTTCAATGATTTGTATAGTCATGACTCTCATGTTGAAAAATCGAAAATTTTCAAAAAATGTTTTTTCTATCGAAAAATGTCAAATTTGATCATTTTTGGCTTATTTATACTTAGTCCCGTCATAAAGGACCCCTATGTATACATTTTGACTTACTTAGATCAAAATTTCAATGATTTGTATAGTCATGACATTCTAGTTGAAAAATCGAAAATTTTCAAAAAATGTTTTTTCTATCGAAAAATGTCAAATTTGATCATTTTTGGCTTATCAATACTTAGTCCAGTCATTAAGGACCTCTATGTATACATTTTGACTTACTTGGATCAAAATTTCAATGATTTGTATAGTCATGACATTCTAGTTGAAAAATCGAAAATTTTAAAAAAATGTTTTTTCTATCGAAAAATGTCAAATTTGATCATTTTTGTCTTGTTTATACTTAGTCCAGTGCTAAACGACCTCTATGTATACATATTGACTTACTTGGATCAAAATTTCAATGATTTGTATAGTCATGACTCTCATGTTGAAAAATCGAAATTTTTCAAAAAATGTTTTTTCTATCGAAAAATGTCAAATTTGATCATTTTTGGCTTATTTATACTAAGTCCAGTCATAAACGACCTCTATGTATACATTTTGACTTACTTGGATCAAAATTTCAATGCTTTGTATAGTCATGACTCTCATGTTGAAAAATCGAAAATTTTCAAAAAATGTTTTTTCTATCGTAAATGTCAAATTTGATCATTTTTGGCTTATTTATACTTAGTCCAGTCATAAAGGACCTCTATGTATACATTTTGACTTACTTGGATCAAAATTTCAATGATTTGTATAGTCATGACATTCTAGTTGAAAAATCAAAAATTTTCAAAAAATGTTTTTTCTATCGAAAAATGTCAAATTTGATTATTTTCGGCTTATTTATACTTAGTCCAGTCATAATCGACCTCTTTGTATACATTTTGACTTACTTGGATCAAAATTTCAATGATTTGTATAGTCATGACTCTCATGTTGAAAAATCAAAAATTTTCAAAAAATGTTTTTTCTATCGAAAAATGTCAAATTTGATCATTTTTTTCTTATTTATACTTAGTCCAGTCATAAACGACCTCTATGTATACATTTAGACTTAATTGGATCAAAATTTCAATGATTTATATAGTCATGACATTCTAGTTGAAAAATCGAAAATTTTCAAAAAATGTTTTTTCTATCGAAAATATACTTAGTCCAGTCATAAAGGACCTTTATGTAAACATTTTGACTTACTTGGATCAAAATTTCAATGATTTGTATAGTCATGACTCTCATGTTGAAAAATCGAAAATTTTCAAAAAATGTTTTTTCTATCGAAAAATGTCAAATTTGATCATTTTTGGCTTATTAATACTTAGTCCAGTCATTAAGGACCTCTATGTATACATTTTGACTAACTTGGATCAAAATTTCAATGATTTGTATAGTCATGACATTCAAGTTGAAAAATCGAAATTTTTCAAAAAATGTTTTTTCTATCGAAAAATGTCAAATTTGATCATTTTTGGCTCATTTATACTTAGTCCAGTCATAAAGGACCTCTATGTATACATTTTGACTTACTTGGATCAAAATTTCAATGATTTGTATAGTCATGACATTCTAGTTGAAAAATCGAAAATTTTCAAAAAATGTTTTTTCTATCGAAAAATGTCAAATTTGATCATTTTTGGCTTATTTATACTTAGTCCAGTCATAAAGGACCGATATGTATACATTTTGACTAACTTGGATCAAAATTTCAATGATTTGTATAGTCATGACATTCTAGTTGAAAAATCCAAATTTTTCAAAAAATGTTTTTCCTATCGAAAAATGTCAAATTTGATTATTTTTGGCTCATTTATACTTAGCCCAGTCATAAAGGACCTCTATGTATACATTTTGACTTACTTGGATCAAAATTTCAATGATTTGTATAGTCATGACTCTCATGTTGAAAAATCGAAAATTTTCAAAAAATGTTTTTTCTATCGAAAAATGTCAAATTTGATCATTTTTGGCTTATTTATACTTAGTCCCGTCATAAAGGACCCCTATGTATACATTTTGACTTACTTGGATCAAAATTTCAATGATTTGTATAGTCATGACATTCTAGTTGAAAAATCGAAAATTTTCAAAAAATGTTTTTTCTATCGAAAAATGTCAAATTTGATCATTTTTGGCTTATCAATACTTAGTCCAGTCATTAAGGACCTCTATGTATACATTTTGACTTACTTGGATCAAAATTTCAATGATTTGTATAGTCATGACATTCTAGTTGAAAAATCGAAAATTTTAAAAAAATGTTTTTTCTATCGAAAAATGTCAAATTTGATCATTTTTGTCTTGTTTATACTTAGTCCAGTGCTAAACGACCTCTATGTATACATATTGACTTACTTGGATCAAAATTTCAATGATTTGTATAGTCATGACTCTCATGTTGAAAAATCGAAATTTTTCAAAAAATGTTTTTTCTATCGAAAAATGTCAAATTTGATCATTTTTGGCTTATTTATACTAAGTCCAGTCATAAACGACCTCTATGTATACATTTTGACTTACTTGGATCAAAATTTCAATGCTTTGTATAGTCATGACTCTCATGTTGAAAAATCGAAAATTTTCAAAAAATGTTTTTTCTATCGTAAATGTCAAATTTGATCATTTTTGGCTTATTTATACTTAGTCCAGTCATAAAGGACCTCTATGTATACATTTTGACTTACTTGGATCAAAATTTCAATGATTTGTATAGTCATGACATTCTAGTTGAAAAATCAAAAATTTTCAAAAAATGTTTTTTCTATCGAAAAATGTCAAATTTGATTATTTTCGGCTTATTTATACTTAGTCCAGTCATAATCGACCTCTTTGTATACATTTTGACTTACTTGGATCAAAATTTCAATGATTTGTATAGTCATGACTCTCATGTTGAAAAATCAAAAATTTTCAAAAAATGTTTTTTTTATCGAAAAATGTCAAATTTGATCATTTTTTTCTTATTTATACTTAGTCCAGTCATAAACGACCTCTATGTATACATTTTGACTTACTTGGACCAAAATTTCAATGATTTGTATAGTCATGACTCTCATGTTGAAAAATCGAAAATTTTCAAAAAATGTTTTTTCTATCGTAAATGTCAAATTTGATCATTTTTGGCTTATTTATACTTAGTCCAGTCATAAAGGACCTCTATGTTTACATTCTGATTCACTTGGATCAAAATTTCAATGATTTGTATAGTCATGACATTCTAGTTGAAAAATCGAAAATTTTCAAAAAATGTTTTTTCTATCGAAAATATACTTAGTCCAGTCATAAAGGACCTTTATGTATACATTTTGACTTACTTGGATCAAAATTTCAATGATTTGTATAGTCATGACATTCTAGTTGAAAAATCGAAAATTTTCAAAAAATGTTTTTTCTATCGAAAAATGTCAAATTTGATCATTTTTGGCTTATTTCTATTTAGTCCAGTCATAAACGACCTACATGTATACATTTTGACTTACTTGGATCAAAATTTCAATGATTTGTATAGTCATGACATTCCAGTAGAAAAATCGAAAATTTTCAAAAAATGTTTTTTCTATCGAAAAATGTCAAATTTGATCATTTTTGGCTTATCAATACTTAGTCCAGTCATTAAGGACCTCTATGTATACATTTTGACTTACTTGGATCAAAATTTCAATGATTTGTATAGTCATGACATTCTAGTTGAAAAATCGAAAATTTTAAAAAAATGTTTTTTCTATCGAAAAATGTCAAATTTGATCATTTTTGTCTTGTTTATACTTAGTCCAGTGCTAAACGACCTCTATGTATACATATTGACTTACTTGGATCAAAATTTCAATGATTTGTATAGTCATGACTCTCATGTTGAAAAATCGAAATTTTTCAAAAAATGTTTTTTCTATCGAAAAATGTCAAATTTGATCATTTTTGGCTTATTCATACTTAGTCCAGTGCTAAATGACCGCTATGTATACATTTTGACTTACTTGGATCAAAATTTCAATGATTTGTATAGTCATGACTCTCATGTTGAAAAATCGAAAATTTTCAAAAAATGTTTTTTCTATCGAAAAATGTCAAATTTGATCATTTTTAGCTTATTTATACTTAGTCCCGTCATAAAGGACCCCTATGTATACATTTTGACTTACTTGGATCAAAATTTCAATGATTTGTATAGTCATGACATTCTAGTTGAAAAATCGAAAATTTTCAAAAAATGTTTTTTCTATCGAAAAATGTCAAATTTGATCATTTTTGGCTTATCAATACTTAGTCCAGTCATTAAGGACCTCTATGTATACATTTTGACTTACTTGGATCAAAATTTCAATGATTTGTATAGTCATGACATTCTAGTTGAAAAATCGAAAATTTTAAAAAAATGTTTTTTCTATCGAAAAATGTCAAATTTGATCATTTTTGTCTTGTTTATACTTAGTCCAGTGCTAAACGACCTCTATGTATACATATTGACTTACTTGGATCAAAATTTCAATGATTTGTATAGTCATGACTCTCATGTTGAAAAATCGAAATTTTTCAAAAAATGTTTTTTCTATCGAAAAATGTCAAATTTGATCATTTTTGGCTTATTTATACTAAGTCCAGTCATAAACGACCTCTATGTATACATTTTGACTTACTTGGATCAAAATTTCAATGCTTTGTATAGTCATGACTCTCATGTTGAAAAATCGAAAATTTTCAAAAAATGTTTTTTCTATCGTAAATGTCAAATTTGATCATTTTTGGCTTATTTATACTTAGTCCAGTCATAAAGGACCTCTATGTATACATTTTGACTTACTTGGATCAAAATTTCAATGATTTGTATAGTCATGACATTCTAGTTGAAAAATCAAAAATTTCAAAAAATGTTTTTTCTATCGAAAAATGTCAAATTTGATTATTTTCGGCTTATTTATACTTAGTCCAGTCATAATCGACCTCTTTGTATACATTTTGACTTACTTGGATCAAAATTTCAATGATTTGTATAGTCATGACTCTCATGTTGAAAAATCAAAAATTTTCAAAAAATGTTTTTTCTATCGAAAAATGTCAAATTTGATCATTTTTTTCTTATTTATACTTAGTCCAGTCATAAACGACCTCTATGTATACATTTTGACTTACTTGGACCAAAATTTCAATGATTTGTATAGTCATGACTCTCATGTTGAAAAATCGAAAATTTTCAAAAAATGTTTTTTCTATCGTAAATGTCAAATTTGATCATTTTTGGCTTATTTATACTTAGTCCAGTCATAAAGGACCTCTATGTTTACATTCTGATTCACTTGGATCAAAATTTCAATGATTTGTATAGTCATGACATTTTAGTTGAAAAATCGAAAATTTTCAAAAAATGTTTTTTCTATCGAAAATATACTTAGTCCAGTCATAAAGGACCTTTATGTATACATTTTGACTTACTTGGATCAAAATTTCAATGATTTGTATAGTCATGACATTCTAGTTGAAAAATCGAAAATTTTCAAAAAATGTTTTTTCTATCGAAAAATGTCAAATTTGATCATTTTTGGCTTATTTCTATTTAGTCCAGTCATAAACGACCTACATGTATACATTTTGACTTACTTGGATCAAAATTTCAATGATTTGTATAGTCATGACATTCCAGTAGAAAAATCGAAAATTTTCAAAAAATGTTTTTTCTATCGAAAAATGTCAAATTTGATCATTTTTGGCTTATCAATACTTAGTCCAGTCATTAAGGACCTCTATGTATACATTTTGACTTACTTGGATCAAAATTTCAATGATTTGTATAGTCATGACATTCTAGTTGAAAAATCGAAAATTTTAAAAAAATGTTTTTTCTATCGAAAAATGTCAAATTTGATCATTTTTGTCTTGTTTATACTTAGTCCAGTGCTAAACGACCTCTATGTATACATATTGACTTACTTGGATCAAAATTTCAATGATTTGTATAGTCATGACTCTCATGTTGAAAAATCGAAAATTTTCAAAAAATGTTTTTTCTATCGTAAATGTCAAATTTGATCATTTTTGGCTTATTTATACTTAGTCCAGTCATAAAGGACCTCTATGTATACATTTTGACTTACTTGGATCAAAATTTCAATGATTTGTATAGTCATGACATTCTAGTTGAAAAATCAAAAATTTTCAAAAAATGTTTTTTCTATCGAAAAATGTCAAATTTGATTATTTTCGGCTTATTTATACTTAGTCCAGTCATAATCGACCTCTTTGTATACATTTTGACTTACTTGGATCAAAATTTCAATGATTTGTATAGTCATGACTCTCATGTTGAAAAATCAAAAATTTTCAAAAAATGTTTTTTCTATCGAAAAATGTCAAATTTGATCATTTTTTTCTTATTTATACTTAGTCCAGTCATAAACGACCTCTATGTATACATTTTGACTTACTTGGATCAAAATTTCAATGATTTGTATAGTCATGACTCTCATGTTGAAAAATCGAAAATTTTCAAAAAATGTTTTTTCTATCGTAAATGTCAAATTTGATCATTTTTGGCTTATTTATACTTAGTCCAGTCATAAAGGACCTCTATGTTTACATTCTGATTCACTTGGATCAAAATTTCAATGATTTGTATAGTCATGACATTCTAGTTGAAAAATCGAAAATTTTCAAAAAATGTTTTTTCTATCGAAAATATACTTAGTCCAGTCATAAAGGACCTTTATGTATACATTTTGACTTACTTGGATCAAAATTTCAATGATTTGTATAGTCATGACATTCTAGTTGAAAAATCGAAAATTTTCAAAAAATGTTTTTTCTATCGAAAAATGTCAAATTTGATCATTTTTGGCTTATTTCTATTTAGTCCAGTCATAAACGACCTACATGTATACATTTTGACTTACTTGGATCAAAATTTCAATGATTTGTATAGTCATGACATTCCAGTAGAAAAATCGAAAATTTTCAAAAAATGTTTTTTCTATCGAAAAATGTCAAATTTGATCATTTTTGGCTTATCAATACTTAGTCCAGTCATTAAGGACCTCTATGTATACATTTTGACTTACTTGGATCAAAATTTCAATGATTTGTATAGTCATGACATTCTAGTTGAAAAATCGAAAATTTTAAAAAAATGTTTTTTCTATCGAAAAATGTCAAATTTGATCATTTTTGTCTTGTTTATACTTAGTCCAGTGCTAAACGACCTCTATGTATACATATTGACTTACTTGGATCAAAATTTCAATGATTTGTATAGTCATGACTCTCATGTTGAAAAATCGAAATTTTTCAAAAAATGTTTTTTCTATCGAAATATGTCAAATTTGATCATTTTTGGCTTCTTCATACTTAGTCCAGTGCTAAATGACCGCTATGTATACATTTTGACTTACTTGGATCAAAATTTCAATGATTTGTATAGTCATGACTCTCATGTTGAAAAATCGAAAATTTTCAAAAAATGTTTTTTCTATCGAAAAATGTCAAATTTGATCATTTTTGGCTTATTTATACTAAGTCCAGTCATAAACGACCTCTATGTATACATTTTGACTTACTTGGATCAAAATTTCAATGATTTGTATAGTCATGACTCTCATGTTGAAAAATCGAAAATTTTCAAAAAATGTTTTTTTTCTATCGAAAAATGTCAAATTTGATCATTTTTGGCTTATTTATACTTAGTCCAGTCATAGAGGACCTCTTTGTATACATTTTGACTTACTTGGATCAAAAAATTAATGTTTTGTATAGTCATGACATTCAAGTTGTAAAATCGGAAATTTTCAAAAAATGTTTTTTCTTTCGAAAAATGTCAAATTTGATCATTTTTGGCTCAATTATACTTAGTCCAGTCATAAACGACCTCTATGTATACATTTTGACTTACTTGGATCAAAGTTTCAATGATTTGTATAGTCATGACTCTCATGTTGAAAAATCGAAAATTTTCAAAAAATATTTTTTCTATCGAAAAATGTCAAATTTGATCATTTTTGGCTTATTTATACTTAGTCCAGTCATAAACGACATCTATGTATACATTTTGACTTACTTGGATCAAAATTTCATTGTTTTGTATAGTCATGACTCTCATGTTGAAAAATCGAAAATTTTCAAAAAATGTTGTTTCTATCGAAAACTGTCAAATTTGATCATTTTTGGCTTATTAATATTTAGTCCAGTCATTTGCGACCTCTATGTATACATTTTGACTTACTTGGATCAAAATTTCAATGATTTGTATAGTCATGACTCTCATGTTGAAAAATCGAAATATTTCAAAAAATGTTTTTTCTATCGAAAAATGTCAAATTTGATCATTTTTGGCTTATTTATGCTTAGTCCAGGGCTAAACGACCGCTATGTATACATTTTGACTTACTTGGATCAAAATTTCATTGATTTGTATAGTCATGACTCTCATGTTGAATAATCGAAAATTTTCAAAAAATGTTTTTTCTATCGAAAAATGTCAAATTTGATCATTTTTGGCTTATTTATACTTAGTCCAGTCATAAACGACCTCTATGTATACATTTTGACTTACTTGGATCAAAATTTCAATGATTTGTAAAGTCATGACTCTCATGTTGAAAAATCGAAAATTTTCAAAATATGTTTTTTTCTATCGAAAAATGTCAAATTTGATCATTTTTGGCTTATTTATACTTAGTCCAGTCATAAAGGACCGATATGTATACATTTTGACTAACTTGGATCAAAATTTCAATGATTTGTATAGTCATGACATTCAAGTTGAAAAATCGAAATTTTTCAAAAAATGTTTTTTCTATCGAAAAATGTCAAATTTGATCATTTTTGGCTCATTTATACTTAGTCCAGTCATAAAGGACCTCTATGTATACATTTTGACTTACTTGGATCAAAATTTCAATGATTTGTATAGTCATGACTCTCATGTTGAAAAATCGGAAATTTTCAAAAAATGTTTTTTCTATCGAAAAATGTCAAATTTGATCATTTTTGGCTTATTTATACTTAGTCCAGTCATAAAGGACCGATATGTATACATTTTGACTAACTTGGATCAAAATTTCAATGATTTGTATAGTCATGACATTCAAGTTGAAAAATCGAAATTTTTCAAAAAATGTTTTTTCTATCGAAAAATATCAAATTTGGTCATTTTTGGCTTATTTATACTTAGTCCAGTCAAAAAGGATCTCTATGTATACATTTTGACTTACTTGGACCAAAATTTCAATGATTTGTATAGTCATGACTCTCATGTTGAAAAATCGAAAATTTTCAAAAAATGTTTTTTCTATCGAAAAATGTCAAATTTGATCATTTTCGGCTTATTTATACTTAGTCCAGTCATAAACGACCTCCTTGTATACATTTTGACTTACTTGGATCAAAATTACAATGGTTTGTATAGTCATGACTCTCATGTTTAAAAATCCAAGATTTTCAAAAAATGTTTTTTCTATCGAAAAATGTCTTATTTAATCATTTTTGGCTTATTTATACTTAGTCCAGTCTTAAAGGACCTCTATGTTTACATTTTGACTTACTTGGATCAAAATTTCAATGATTTGTAAAGTCATGATATTCTAGTTGAAAAATCGAAAATTTTCAAAAAATGTTTTTTCTATCGAAAAATGTCAAATTTGATCATTTTTGGCTTATTTATACTTGTTCCAGTCATAAGCGACCTCTATGTATATATTTTGACTTACTTGGATCAAAATTTCAATGATTTGTATAGTCATGACATTCTAGTTGAAAAATCGAAGATTTTCAAAAAATATTTTTTCTATCGAAAAATGTCAAATTTTATCATTTTTGGCTTATTTATACTTAGTCCAGTCATAAACGAACTCTATGTATACATTTTGACTTACTTGGATCAAAATTTCAATGACTTGTACAAAAATGTTTTTTCTATCGAAAAATGTCTCAAAATTTCAATGATTTGTATAGTCATGACATTCTAGTTGAAAAATCGAAAATTTTCAAAAAATGTTTTATCTATCGAAAAATGTCAAATTTGATCATTTTTGGCTTATTTATACTTAGCCCAGTCAAAAACGACCTCTATGTATACATTTTGACTTACTTGGATCAAAATTTCAATGATTTGTATACTCATGACATTCTAGTTGAAAAATCCAAAATTTTCAAAAAATGTTTTTTCTATCGAAAAATGTCAAATTTGATCATTTTTGGCTCATTTATACTTAGTACAGTCATAAAGGACCTCTATGTATACATTTTGACTTACTTGGATCAAAATTTCAATGATTTGTATAGTCATGACTCTCATGTTGAAAAATCGAAAATTTTCAAAAAATGTTTTTTCTATCGAAAAATGTCAAATTTGATCATTTTTGGCTTATTTATACTTAGTCCCGTCATAAAGGACCTCTATGTATACATTTTGACTTACTTGGATCAAAATTTCAATGATTTGTATAGTCATGACATTCTAGTTGAAAAATCGAAAATTTTCAAAAAATGTTTTTTCTATCGAAAAATGTCAAATTTGATCATTTTTGGCTTATTTATACTTAGTCCAGTCATAAACGACCTCTATGTATACATTTTGACTTACTTGGATCAAAATTTCAATGATTTGTATAGTCATGACATTCTAGTTGAAAAATCGAAAATTTTCAAAAAATGTTTTTTCTATTGAAAAATGTCATATTTGATCATTTATGGCTTATTTATACTAAGTCCAGTCATAAACGACCTCTATGTATACATTTTGACTTACTTGGATCAAAATTTCAATGATTTGTATAGTCATGACTCTCATGTTGAAAAATCGAAAATTTTCAAAAAATGTTTTTTCTATCGTAAATGTCAAATTTGATCATTTTTGGCTTATTTATACTTAGTCCAGTCATAAAGGACCTCTATGTATACATTTTGACTTACTTGGATCAAAATTTCAATGATTTGTATAGTCATGACATTCTAGTTGAAAAATCGAAAATTTTCAAAAAATATTTTTTCTATCGAAAAATGTCAAATTTGATCATTTTTGGCTTATTTATACTTACTCCAGTCATAAACGAACTCTATGTATACATTTTGACTTACTTGGATCAAAATTTCAATGATTTGTATTGTCATGACTCTCATGTTGAAAAATCGAAAATTTTCAAAAAATGTTTTTTCTATCGAAAAATGTCTCAAAATTTCAATGATTTGTATAGTCATGACATTCTAGTTGAAAAATCGAAAATTTTCAAAAAATGTTTTATCTATCGAAAAATGTCAAATTTGATCATTTTTGGCTTATTTATACTTAGTCCAGTCATAAACGACCTCTATGTATACATTTTGACTTACTTGGATCAAAATTTCAATGATTTGTATAGTCATGACATTCTAGTTGAAAAATCCAAAATTTTCAAAAAAGGTTTTTTCTATCGAAAAATGTCAAATTTGATCATTTTTGGCTCATTTATACTTAGTCCAGTCATAAAGGACCTCTATGTATACATTTTGACTTACTTGGATCAAAATTTCAATGATTTGTATAGTCATGACTCTCATGTTGAAAAATCGAAAATTTTCAAGAAATGTTTTTTCTATCGAAAAATGTCAAATTTGATCATTTTTGGCTTATTTATACTTAGTCCAGTCATAAAGGACCGATATGTATACATTTTGACTAACTTGGATCAAAATTTCAATGATTTGTATAGTTATGACATTCAAGTTGAAAAATCGAAATTTTTCAAAAAATGTTTTTTCTATCGAAAAATGTCAAATTTGGTCATTTTTGGCTTATTTATACTTAGTCCAGTCAAAAAGGATCTCTATGTATACATTTTGACTTACTTGGACCAAAATTTCAATGATTTGTATAGTCATGACTCTCATGTTGAAAAATCGAAAATTTTCGAAAAATGTTTTTTCTATCGAAAAATGTCAAATTTGATCATTTTCGGCTTATTTATACTTAGTCCAGTCATAAACGACCTCCTTGTATACATTTTTACTTACTTGGATCAAAATTACAATGGTTTGTATAGTCATGACTCTCATGTTTAAAAATCCAAGATTTTCAAAATATGTTTTTTCTATCGAAAAATGTCTTATTTAATCATTTTTGGCTTATTTATACTTAGTCCAGTCTTAAAGGACCTCTATGTATACATTTTGACTTACTTGGATCAAAATTTCAATGATTTGTAAAGTCATGATATTCTAGTTGAAAAATCGAAAATTTTCAAAAAATGTTTTTTCTATCGAATAATGTCAAATTTGATCATTTTTGGCTTATTTATACTTGTTCCAGTCATAAGCGACCTCTATGTATATACCTCTATGTATATATTTTGACTTACTTGGATCAAAATTTCAATGATTTGTATAGTCATGACATTCTAGTTGAAAAATCGAAAATTTTCAAAAAATATTTTTTCTATCGAAAAATGTCAAATTTTATCATTTTTGGCTTATTTATACTTAGTCCAGTCATAAACGACATCTATGTATACATTTTGACTTACTTGGATCAAAATTTCATTGTTTTGTATAGTCATGACTCTCATGTTGAAAAATCGAAAATTTTCAAAAAATGTTGTTTCTATCGAAAACTGTCAAATTTGATCATTTTTGGCTTATTAATATTTAGTCCAGTCATTTGCGACCTCTATGTATACATTTTGACTTACTTGGATCAAAATTTCAATGATTTGTATAGTCATGACTCTCATGTTGAAAAATCGAAATATTTCAAAAAATGTTTTTTCTATCGAAAAATGTCAAATTTGATCATTTTTGGCTTATTTATGCTTAGTCCAGTGCTAAACGACCGCTATGTATACATTTTGACTTACTTGGATCAAAATTTCATTGATTTGTATAGTCATGACTCTCATGTTGAAAAATCGAAAATTTTCAAAAAATGTTTTTTCTATCGAAAAATGTCAAATTTGATCATTTTTGGCTTATTTATACTTGTTCCAGTCATAAGCGACCTCTATGTATATATTTTGACTTACTTGGATCAAAATTTCAATGATTTGTATAGTCATGACATTCTAGTTGAAAAATCGAAGATTTTCAAAAAATATTTTTTCTATCGAAAAATGTCAAATTTTATCATTTTTGGCTTATTTATACTTAGTCCAGTCATAAACGAACTCTATGTATACATTTTGACTTACTTGGATCAAAATTTCAATGACTTGTACAAAAATGTTTTTTCTATCGAAAAATGTCTCAAAATTTCAATGATTTGTATAGTCATGACATTCTAGTTGAAAAATCGAAAATTTTCAAAAAATGTTTTATCTATCGAAAAATGTCAAATTTGATCATTTTTGGCTTATTTATACTTAGCCCAGTCAAAAACGACCTCTATGTATACATTTTGACTTACTTGGATCAAAATTTCAATGATTTGTATACTCATGACATTCTAGTTGAAAAATCCAAAATTTTCAAAAAATGTTTTTTCTATCGAAAAATGTCAAATTTGATCATTTTTGGCTCATTTATACTTAGTACAGTCATAAAGGACCTCTATGTATACATTTTGACTTACTTGGATCAAAATTTCAATGATTTGTATAGTCATGACTCTCATGTTGAAAAATCGAAAATTTTCAAAAAATGTTTTTTCTATCGAAAAATGTCAAATTTGATCATTTTTGGCTTATTTATACTTAGTCCCGTCATAAAGGACCTCTATGTATACATTTTGACTTACTTGGATCAAAATTTCAATGATTTGTATAGTCATGACATTCTAGTTGAAAAATCGAAAATTTTCAAAAAATGTTTTTTCTATCGAAAAATGTCAAATTTGATCATTTTTGGCTTATTTATACTTAGTCCAGTCATAAACGACCTCTATGTATACATTTTGACTTACTTGGATCAAAATTTCAATGATTTGTATAGTCATGACATTCCAGTAGAAAAATCGAAAATTTTCAAAAAATGTTTTTTCTATCGAAAAATGTCAAATTTGATCATTTTTGGCTTATTTATACTTAGTCCAGTCATAAACGACCTCCTTGTATACATTTTGACTTACTTGGATCAAAATTACAATGATTTGTATAGTCATGACTCTCATGTTTAAAAATCGAAAATTTTCAAAAAATGTTTTTTCTATCGAAAAATGTCTAATTTGATCATTTTTGGCTTATTTATACTTAGTCCAGTCATAATGGACCTCTATGTATACATTTTGACTTACTTGGATCAAAATTTCAATGATTTGTATAGTCATGATATTCTAGTTGAAAAATCGAAAATTTTCAAAAAATGTTTTTTCTATCGAAAAATGTCAAATTTGATCATTTTTGGCTTATTTATACTTAGTCCAGTCATAAACGACCTCTATGTATACATTTTGACTTACTTGGATCAAAATTTCAATGATTTGTATAGTCATGACATTCTAGTTGAAAAATCGAAAATTTTCAAAAAATGTTTTTTCTATTGAAAAATGTCATATTTGATCATTTATGGCTTATTTATACTAAGTCCAGTCATAAACGACCTCTATGTATACATTTTGACTTACTTGGATCAAAATTTCAATGATTTGTATAGTCATGACTCTCATGTTGAAAAATCGAAAATTTTCAAAAAATGTTTTTTCTATCGTAAATGTCAAATTTGATCATTTTTGGCTTATTTATACTTAGTCCAGTCATAAAGGACCTCTATGTATACATTTTGACTTACTTGGATCAAAATTTCAATGATTTGTATAGTCATGACATTCTAGTTGAAAAATCGAAAATTTTCAAAAAATATTTTTTCTATCGAAAAATGTCAAATTTGATCATTTTTGGCTTATTTATACTTACTCCAGTCATAAACGAACTCTATGTATACATTTTGACTTACTTGGATCAAAATTTCAATGATTTGTATTGTCATGACTCTCATGTTGAAAAATCGAAAATTTTCAAAAAATGTTTTTTCTATCGAAAAATGTCTCAAAATTTCAATGATTTGTATAGTCATGACATTCTAGTTGAAAAATCGAAAATTTTCAAAAAATGTTTTATCTATCGAAAAATGTCAAATTTGATCATTTTTGGCTTATTTATACTTAGTCCAGTCATAAACGACCTCTATGTATACATTTTGACTTACTTGGATCAAAATTTCAATGATTTGTATAGTCATGACATTCTAGTTGAAAAATCCAAAATTTTCAAAAAAGGTTTTTTCTATCGAAAAATGTCAAATTTGATCATTTTTGGCTCATTTATACTTAGTCCAGTCATAAAGGACCTCTATGTATACATTTTGACTTACTTGGATCAAAATTTCAATGATTTGTATAGTCATGACTCTCATGTTGAAAAATCGAAAATTTTCAAGAAATGTTTTTTCTATCGAAAAATGTCAAATTTGATCATTTTTGGCTTATTTATACTTAGTCCAGTCATAAAGGACCGATATGTATACATTTTGACTAACTTGGATCAAAATTTCAATGATTTGTATAGTTATGACATTCAAGTTGAAAAATCGAAATTTTTCAAAAAATGTTTTTTCTATCGAAAAATGTCAAATTTGGTCATTTTTGGCTTATTTATACTTAGTCCAGTCAAAAAGGATCTCTATGTATACATTTTGACTTACTTGGACCAAAATTTCAATGATTTGTATAGTCATGACTCTCATGTTGAAAAATCGAAAATTTTCGAAAAATGTTTTTTCTATCGAAAAATGTCAAATTTGATCATTTTCGGCTTATTTATACTTAGTCCAGTCATAAACGACCTCCTTGTATACATTTTTACTTACTTGGATCAAAATTACAATGGTTTGTATAGTCATGACTCTCATGTTTAAAAATCCAAGATTTTCAAAATATGTTTTTTCTATCGAAAAATGTCTTATTTAATCATTTTTGGCTTATTTATACTTAGTCCAGTCTTAAAGGACCTCTATGTATACATTTTGACTTACTTGGATCAAAATTTCAATGATTTGTAAAGTCATGATATTCTAGTTGAAAAATCGAAAATTTTCAAAAAATGTTTTTTCTATCGAATAATGTCAAATTTGATCATTTTTGGCTTATTTATACTTGTTCCAGTCATAAGCGACCTCTATGTATATACCTCTATGTATATATTTTGACTTACTTGGATCAAAATTTCAATGATTTGTATAGTCATGACATTCTAGTTGAAAAATCGAAAATTTTCAAAAAATATTTTTTCTATCGAAAAATGTCAAATTTTATCATTTTTGGCTTATTTATACTTAGTCCAGTCATAAACGACATCTATGTATACATTTTGACTTACTTGGATCAAAATTTCATTGTTTTGTATAGTCATGACTCTCATGTTGAAAAATCGAAAATTTTCAAAAAATGTTGTTTCTATCGAAAACTGTCAAATTTGATCATTTTTGGCTTATTAATATTTAGTCCAGTCATTTGCGACCTCTATGTATACATTTTGACTTACTTGGATCAAAATTTCAATGATTTGTATAGTCATGACTCTCATGTTGAAAAATCGAAATATTTCAAAAAATGTTTTTTTCTATCGAAAAATGTCAAATTTGATCATTTTTGGCTTATTTATGCTTAGTCCAGTGCTAAACGACCGCTATGTATACATTTTGACTTACTTGGATCAAAATTTCATTGATTTGTATAGTCATGACTCTCATGTTGAAAAATCGAAAATTTTCAAAAAATGTTTTTTCTATCGAAAAATGTCAAATTTGATCATTTTTGGCTTATTTATACTTAGTCCAGTCATAAACGACCTCTATGTATACATTTTGACTTACTTGGATCAAAATTTCAATGATTTGTAAAGTCATGACTCTCATGTTGAAAAATCGAAAATTTTCAAAATATGTTTTTTTCTATCGAAAAATGTCAAATTTGATCATTTTTGGCTTATTTATACTTAGTCCAGTCATAAAGGACCGATATGTATACATTTTGACTAACTTGGATCAAAATTTCAATGATTTGTATAGTCATGACATTCAAGTTGAAAAATCGAAATTTTTCAAAAAATGTTTTTTTCTATCGAAAAATGTCAAATTTGATCATTTTTGGCTTATTTATACTTAGTCCAGTCATAGAGGACCTCTTTGTATACATTTTGACTTACTTGGATCAAAAAATTAATGTTTTGTATAGTCATGACATTCAAGTTGTAAAATCGGAAATTTTCAAAAAATGTTTTTTCTTTCGAAAATGTCAAATTTGATCATTTTTGGCTCAATTATACTTAGTCCAGTCATAAACGACCTCTATGTATACATTTTGACTTACTTGGATCAAAGTTTCAATGATTTGTATAGTCATGACTCTCATGTTGAAAAATCGAAAATTTTCAAAAAATATTTTTTCTATCGAAAAATGTCAAATTTGATCATTTTTGGCTTATTTATACTTAGTCCAGTCATAAACGACATCTATGTATACATTTTGACTTACTTGGATCAAAATTTCATTGTTTTGTATAGTCATGACTCTCATGTTGAAAAATCGAAAATTTTCAAAAAATGTTGTTTCTATCGAAAACTGTCAAATTTGATCATTTTTGGCTTATTAATATTTAGTCCAGTCATTTGCGACCTCTATGTATACATTTTGACTTACTTGGATCAAAATTTCAATGATTTGTATAGTCATGACTCTCATGTTGAAAAATCGAAATATTTCAAAAAATGTTTTTTCTATCGAAAAATGTCAAATTTGATCATTTTTGGCTTATTTATGCTTAGTCCAGTGCTAAACGACCGCTATGTATACATTTTGACTTACTTGGATCAAAATTTCATTGATTTGTATAGTCATGACTCTCATGTTGAAAAATCGAAAATTTTCAAAAAATGTTTTTTCTATCGAAAAATGTCAAATTTGATCATTTTTGGCTTATTTATGCTTAGTCCAGTCATAAACGACCTCTATGTATACATTTTGACTTACTTGGATCAAAATTTCAATGATTTGTAAAGTCATGACTCTCATGTTGAAAAATCGAAAATTTTCAAAATATGTTTTTTTCTATCGAAAAATGTCAAATTTGATCATTTTTGGCTTATTTATACTTAGTCCAGTCAAAAGGACCGATATGTATACATTTTGACTAACTTGGATCAAAATTTCAATGATTTGTATAGTCATGACATTCAAGTTGAAAAATCGAAATTTTTCAAAAAATGTTTTTTCTATCGAAAAATGTCAAATTTGATCATTTTTGGCTCATTTATACTTAGTCCAGTCATAAAGGACCTCTATGTATACATTTTGACTTACTTGGATCAAAATTTCAATGATTTGTATAGTCATGACTCTCATGTTGAAAAATCGAAAATTTTCAAAAAATGTTTTTTCTATCGAAAAATGTCAAATTTGATCATTTTTGGCTTATTTATACTTAGTCCAGTCATAAAGGACCGATATGTATACATTTTGACTAACTTGGATCAAAATTTCAATGATTTGTATAGTCATGACATTCAAGTTGAAAAATCGAAATTTTTCAAAAAATGTTTTTTCTATCGAAAAATGTCAAATTTGGTCATTTTTGGCTTATTTATACTTAGTCCAGTCAAAAAGGATCTCTATGTATACATTTTGACTTACTTGGACCAAAATTTCAATGATTTGTATAGTCATGACTCTCATGTTGAAAAATCGAAAATTTTCAAAAAATGTTTTTTCTATCGAAAAATGTCAAATTTGATCATTTTCGGCTTATTTATACTTAGTCCAGTCATAAACGACCTCCTTGTATACATTTTGACTTACTTGGATCAAAATTACAATGGTTTGTATAGTCATGACTCTCATGTTTAAAAATCCAAGATTTTCAAAAAATGTTTTTTCTATCGAAAAATGTCTTATTTAATCATTTTTGGCTTATATATACTTAGTCCAGTCTTAAAGGACCTCTATGTTTACATTTTGACTTACTTGGATCAAAATTTCAATGATTTGTAAAGTCATGATATTCTAGTTGAAAAATCGAAAATTTTCAAAAAATGTTTTTTCTATCGAAAAATGTCAAATTTGATCATTTTTGGCTTATTTATACTTGTTCCAGTCATAAGCGACCTCTATGTATATATTTTGACTTACTTGGATCAAAATTTCAATGATTTGTATAGTCATGACATTCTAGTTGAAAAATCGAAGATTTTCAAAAAATATTTTTTCTATCGAAAAATGTCAAATTTTATCATTTTTGGCTTATTTATACTTAGTCCAGTCATAAACGAACTCTATGTATACATTTTGACTTACTTGGATCAAAATTTCAATGACTTGTACAAAAATGTTTTTTCTATCGAAAAATGTCTCAAAATTTCAATGATTTGTATAGTCATGACATTCTAGTTGAAAAATCGAAAATTTTCAAAAAATGTTTTATCTATCGAAAAATGTCAAATTTGATCATTTTTGGCTTATTTATACTTAGCCCAGTCAAAAACGACCTCTATGTATACATTTTGACTTACTTGGATCAAAATTTCAATGATTTGTATACTCATGACATTCTAGTTGAAAAATCCAAAATTTTCAAAAAATGTTTTTTCTATCGAAAAATGTCAAATTTGATCATTTTTGGCTCATTTATACTTAGTCCAGTCATAAAGGACCTCTATGTATACATTTTGACTTACTTGGATCAAAATTTCAATGATTTGTATAGTCATGACTCTCATGTTGAAAAATCGAAAATTTTCAAAAAATGTTTTTTCTATCGAAAAATGTCAAATTTGATCATTTTTGGCTTATTTATACTTAGTCCCGTCATAAAGGACCTCTATGTATACATTTTGACTTACTTGGATCAAAATTTCAATGATTTGTATAGTCATGACATTCTAGTTGAAAAATCGAAAATTTTCAAAAAATGTTTTTTCTATCGAAAAATGTCAAATTTGATCATTTTTGGCTTATTTATACTTAGTCCAGTCATAAACGACCTCTATGTATACATTTTGACTTACTTGGATCAAAATTTCAATGATTTGTATAGTCATGACATTCCAGTAGAAAAATCGAAAATTTTCAAAAAATGTTTTTTCTATCGAAAAATGTCAAATTTGATCATTTTTGGCTTATTTATACTTAGTCCAGTCATAAACGACCTCCTTGTATACATTTTGACTTACTTGGATCAAAATTACAATGATTTGTATAGTCATGACTCTCATGTTTAAAAATCGAAAATTTTCAAAAAATGTTTTTTCTATCGAAAAATGTCTAATTTGATCATTTTTGGCTTATTTATACTTAGTCCAGTCATAATGGACCTCTATGTATACATTTTGACTTACTTGGATCAAAATTTCAATGATTTGTATAGTCATGATATTCTAGTTGAAAAATCGAAAATTTTCAAAAAATGTTTTTTCTATCGAAAAATGTCAAATTTGATCATTTTTGGCTTATTTATACTTAGTCCAGTCATAAACGACCTCTATGTATACATTTTGACTTACTTGGATCAAAATTTCAATGATTTGTATAGTCATGACATTCTAGTTGAAAAATCGAAAATTTTCAAAAAATGTTTTTTCTATTGAAAAATGTCATATTTGATCATTTTTGGCTTATTTATACTAAGTCCAGTCATAAACGACCTCTATGTATACATTTTGACTTACTTGGATCAAAATTTCAATGATTTGTATAGTCATGACTCTCATGTTGAAAAATCGAAAATTTTCAAAAAATGTTTTTTCTATCGTAAATGTCAAATTTGATCATTTTTGGCTTATTTATACTTAGTCCAGTCATAGAGGACCTCTTTGTATACATTTTGACTTACTTGGATCAAAATTTCAATGATTTGTATAGTCATGACATTCAAGTTGTAAAATCGGAAATTTTCAAAAAATGTTTTTTCTATCGAAAAATGTCAAATTTGATCATTTTTGGCTCATTTATACTTAGTCCAGTCATAAAGGACCTCTATGTATACATTTTGACTTACTTGGATCAAAATTTCAATGATTTGTATAGTCATGACTCTCATGTTGAAAAATCGAAAATTTTCAAAAAATGTTTTTTCTATCGAAAAATGTCAAATTTGATCATTTTTGGCTTATTTATACTTAGTCCAGTCATAAAGGACCGATATGTATACATTTTGACTAACTTGGATCAAAATTTCAATGATTTGTATAGTCATGACATTCAAGTTGAAAAATCGAAATTTTTCAAAAAATGTTTTTTCTATCGAAAAATGTCAAATTTGGTCATTTTTGGCTTATTTATACTTAGTCCAGTCAAAAAGGATCTCTATGTATACATTTTGACTTACTTGGACCAAAATTTCAATGATTTGTATAGTCATGACTCTCATGTTGAAAAATCGAAAATTTTCAAAAAATGTTTTTTCTATCGAAAAATGTCAAATTTGATCATTTTCGGCTTATTTATACTTAGTCCAGTCATAAACGACCTCCTTGTATACATTTTGACTTACTTGGATCAAAATTACAATGGTTTGTATAGTCATGACTCTCATGTTTAAAAATCCAAGATTTTCAAAAAATGTTTTTTCTATCGAAAAATGTCTTATTTAATCATTTTTGGCTTATTTATACTTAGTCCAGTCTTAAAGGACCTCTATGTTTACATTTTGACATACTTGGATCAAAATTTCAATGATTTGTAAAGTCATGATATTCTAGTTGAAAAATCGAAAATTTTCAAAAAATGTTTTTTCTATCGAAAAATGTCAAATTTGATCATTTTTGGCTTATTTATACTTGTTCCAGTCATAAGCGACCTCTATGTATATATTTTGACTTACTTGGATCAAAATTTCAATGATTTGTATAGTCATGACATTCTAGTTGAAAAATCGAAGATTTTCAAAAAATATTTTTTCTATCGAAAAATGTCAAATTTTATCATTTTTGGCTTATTTATACTTAGTCCAGTCATAAACGAACTCTATGTATACATTTTGACTTACTTGGATCAAAATTTCAATGACTTGTACAAAAATGTTTTTTCTATCGAAAAATGTCTCAAAATTTCAATGATTTGTATAGTCATGACATTCTAGTTGAAAAATCGAAAATTTTCAAAAAATGTTTTATCTATCGAAAAATGTCAAATTTGATCATTTTTGGCTTATTTATACTTAGCCCAGTCAAAAACGACCTCTATGTATACATTTTGACTTACTTGGATCAAAATTTCAATGATTTGTATACTCATGACATTCTAGTTGAAAAATCCAAAATTTTCAAAAAATGTTTTTTCTATCGAAAAATGTCAAATTTGATCATTTTTGGCTCTTTTATACTTAGTCCAGTCATAAAGGACCTCTATGTATACATTTTGACTTACTTGGATCAAAATTTCAATGATTTGTATAGTCATGACTCTCATGTTGAAAAATCGAAAATTTTCAAAAAATGTTTTTTCTATCGAAAAATGTCAAATTTGATCAGTTTTGGCTTATTTATACTTAGTCCCGTCATAAAGGACCTCTATGTATACATTTTGACTTACTTGGATCAAAATTTCAATGATTTGTATAGTCATGACATTCTAGTTGAAAAATCGAAAATTTTCAAAAAATGTTTTTTCTATCGAAAAATGTCAAATTTGATCATTTTTGGCTTATTTATACTTAGTCCAGTCATAAACGACCTCTATGTATACATTTTGACTTACTTGGATCAAAATTTCAATGATTTGTATAGTCATGACATTCCAGTAGAAAAATCGAAAATTTTCAAAAAATGTTTTTTCTATCGAAAAATGTCAAATTTGATCATTTTTGGCTTATTTATACTTAGTCCAGTCATAAACGACCTCCTTGTATACATTTTGACTTACTTGGATCAAAATTACAATGATTTGTATAGTCATGACTCTCATGTTTAAAAATCGAAAATTTTCAAAAAATGTTTTTTCTATCGAAAAATGTCTAATTTGATCATTTTTGGCTTATTTATACTTAGTCCAGTCATAAAGGACCTCTATGTATACATTTTGACTTACTTGGATCAAAATTTCAATGATTTGTATAGTCATGATATTCTAGTTGAAAAATCGAAAATTTTCAAAAAATGTTTTTTCTATCGAAAAATGTCAAATTTGATCATTTTTGGCTTATTTATACTTAGTCCAGTCATAAACGACCTCTATGTATACATTTTGACTTACTTGGATCAAAATTTCAATGATTTGTATAGTCATGACATTCTAGTTGAAAAATCGAAAATTTTCAAAAAATGTTTTTTCTATTGAAAAATGTCATATTTGATCATTTTTGGCTTATTTATACTAAGTCCAGTCATAAACGACCTCTATGTATACATTTTGACTTACTTGGATCAAAATTTCAATGATTTGTATAGTCATGACTCTCATGTTGAAAAAATCGAAAATTTTCAAAAAATGTTTTTTCTATCGTAAATGTCAAATTTGATCATTTTTGGCTTATTTATACTTAGTCCAGTCATAAAGGACCTCTATGTATACATTTTGACTTACTTGGATCAAAATTTCAATGATTTGTATAGTCATGATATTCTAGTTGAAAAATCGAAAATTTTCAAAAAATATTTTTTTCTATCGAAAAATGTCAAATTTGATCATTTTTGGCTTATTTATACTTACTCCAGTCATAAACGAACTCTATGTATACATTTTGACTTACTTGGATCAAAATTTCAATGATTTGTATTGTCATGACTCTCATGTTGAAAAAATCGAAAATTTTCAAAAAATGTTTTTTCTATCGAAAAATGTCTCAAAATTTCAATGATTTGTATAGTCATGACATTCTAGTTGAAAAATCGAAAATTTTCAAAAAATGTTTTATCTATCGAAAAATGTCAAATTTGATCATTTTTGGCTTATTTATACTTAGTCCAGTCATAAACGACCTCTATGTATACATTTTGACTTACTTGGATCAAAATTTCAATGATTTGTATAGTCATGACATTCTAGTTGAAAAATCCAAAATTTTCAAAAAATGTTTTTTCTATCGAAAAATGTCAAATTTGATCATTTTTGGCTCATTTATACTTAGTCCAGTCATAAAGGACCTCTATGTATACATTTTGACTTACTTGGATCAAAATTTCAATGATTTGTATAGTCATGACTCTCATGTTGAAAAATCGAAAATTTTCAAGAAATGTTTTTTCTATCGAAAAATGTCAAATTTGATCATTTTTGGCTTATTTATACTTAGTCCAGTCATAAAGGACCGATATGTATACATTTTGACTAACTTGGATCAAAATTTCAATGATTTGTATAGTTATGACATTCAAGTTGAAAAATCGAAATTTTTCAAAAAATGTTTTTTCTATCGAAAAATGTCAAATTTGGTCATTTTTGGCTTATTTATACTTAGTCCAGTCAAAAAGGATCTCTATGTATACATTTTGACTTACTTGGACCAAAATTTCAATGATTTGTATAGTCATGACTCTCATGTTGAAAAATCGAAAATTTTCGAAAAATGTTTTTTCTATCGAAAAATGTCAAATTTGATCATTTTCGGCTTATTTATACTTAGTCCAGTCATAAACGACCTCCTTGTATACATTTTTACTTACTTGGATCAAAATTACAATGGTTTGTATAGTCATGACTCTCATGTTTAAAAATCCAAGATTTTCAAAAAATGTTTTTTTCTATCGAAAAATGTCTTATTTAATCATTTTTGGCTTATTTATACTTAGTCCAGTCTTAAAGGACCTCTATGTATACATTTTGACTTACTTGGATCAAAATTTCAATGATTTGTAAAGTCATGATATTCTAGTTGAAAAATCGAAAATTTTCAAAAAAATGTTTTTTCTATCGAATAATGTCAAATTTGATCATTTTTTGGCTTATTTATACTTGTTCCAGTCATAAGCGACCTCTATGTATATACCTCTATGTATATATTTTGACTTACTTGGATCAAAATTTCAATGATTTGTATAGTCATGACATTCTAGTTGAAAAATCGAAAATTTTCAAAAAATATTTTTTCTATCGAAAAATGTCAAATTTTTATCATTTTTGGCTTATTTATACTTAGTCCAGTCATAAACGACATCTATGTATACATTTTGACTTACTTGGATCAAAATTTCATTGTTTTGTATAGTCATGACTCTCATGTTGAAAAATCGAAAATTTTCAAAAAATGTTGTTTCTATCGAAAACTGTCAAATTTGATCATTTTTGGCTTATTAATATTTAGTCCAGTCATTTTCGACCTCTATGTATACATTTTGACTTACTTGGATCAAAATTTCAATGATTTGTATAGTCATGACTCTCATGTTGAAAAATCGAAATATTTCAAAAAATGTTTTTTCTATCGAAAAATGTCAAATTTGATCATTTTTGGCTTATTTATGCTTAGTCCAGTGCTAAACGACCTTTTGACTTACTTGGATCAAAATTTCATTGATTTGTATAGTCATGACTCTCATGTTGAAAAATCGAAAATTTTCAAAAAATGTTTTTTCTATCGAAAAATGTCAAATTTGATCATTTTTGGCTTATTTATACTTAGTCCAGTCATAAACGACCTCTATGTATACATTTTGACTAACTTGGATCAAAATTTCAATGATTTGTATAGTCATGACATTCAAGTTGAAAAATCGAAATTTTTCAAAAAATGTTTTTTTCTATCGAAAAATGTCAAATTTGATCATTTTTGGCTTATTTATACTTAGTCCAGTCATAGAGGACCTCTTTGTATACATTTTGACTTACTTGGATCAAAAAATTAATGTTTTGTATAGTCATGACATTCAAGTTGTAAAATCGGAAATTTTCAAAAATGTTTTTTCTTTCGAAAAATGTCAAATTTGATCATTTTTGGCTCAATTATACTTAGTCCAGTCATAAACGACCTCTATGTATACATTTTGACTTACTTGGATCAAAGTTTCAATGATTTGTATAGTCATGACTCTCATGTTGAAAAATCGAAAATTTTCAAAAAATATTTTTTCTATCGAAAAATGTCAAATTTGATCATTTTTGGCTTATTTATACTTAGTCCAGTCATAACGACATCTATGTATACATTTTGACTTACTTGGATCAAAATTTCATTGTTTTGTATAGTCATGACTCTCATGTTGAAAAATCGAAAATTTTCAAAAATGTTGTTTCTATCGAAAACTGTCAAATTTGATCATTTTTGGCTTATTAATATTTAGTCCAGTCATTTGCGACCTCTATGTATACATTTTGACTTACTTGGATCAAAATTTCAATGATTTGTATAGTCATGACTCTCATGTTGAAAAATCGAAATATTTCAAAAAATGTTTTTTCTATCGAAAAATGTCAAATTTGATCATTTTTTGGCTTATTTATGCTTAGTCCAGTGCTAAACGACCGCTATGTATACATTTTGACTTACTTGGATCAAAATTTCATTGATTTGTATAGTCATGACTCTCATGTTGAAAAATCGAAAATTTTCAAAAAATGTTTTTTCTATCGAAAAATGTCAAATTTGATCATTTTTGGCTTATTTATACTTAGTCCAGTCATAAACGACCTCTATGTATACATTTTGACTTACTTGGATCAAAATTTCAATGATTTGTAAAGTCATGACTCTCATGTTGAAAAATCGAAAATTTTCAAAATATGTTTTTTTCTATCGAAAAATGTCAAATTTTATCATTTTTGGCTTATTTATACTTAGTCCAGTCATAAAGGACCGATATGTATACATTTCGACTAACTTGGATCAAAATTTCAATGATTTGTATAGTCATGACATTCAAGTTGAAAAATCGAAATTTTTCAAAAAATGTTTTTTCTATCGAAAAATGTCAAATTTGATCATTTTTGGCTCATTTATACTTAGTCCAGTCATAAAGGACCTCTATGTATACATTTTGACTTACTTGGATCAAAATTTCAATGATTTGTATAGTCATGACTCTCATGTTGAAAAATCGAAAATTTTCAAAAAATGTTTTTTCTATCGAAAAATGTCAAATTTGATCATTTTTGGCTTATTTATACTTAGTCCAGTCATAAAGGACCGATATGTATACATTTTGACTAACTTGGATCAAAATTTCAATGATTTGTATAGTCATGACATTCAAGTTGAAAAATCGAAATTTTTCAAAAAATGTTTTTTCTATCGAAAAATGTCAAATTTGGTCATTTTTGGCTTATTTATACTTAGTCCAGTCAAAAAGGATCTCTATGTATACATTTTGACTTACTTGGACCAAAATTTCAATGATTTGTATAGTCATGACTCTCATGTTGAAAAATCGAAAATTTTCAAAAAATGTTTTTTCTATCGAAAATGTCAAATTTGATCATTTTCGGCTTATTTATACTTAGTCCAGTCATAAACGACCTCCTTGTATACATTTTGACTTACTTGGATCAAAATTACAATGGTTTGTATAGTCATGACTCTCATGTTTAAAAATCCAAGATTTTCAAAAAATGTTTTTTCTATCGAAAAATGTCTTATTTAATCATTTTTGGCTTATTTATACTTAGTCCAGTCTTAAAGGACCTCTATGTTTACATTTTGACTTACTTGGATCAAAATTTCAATGATTTGTAAAGTCATGATATTCTAGTTGAAAAATCGAAAATTTTCAAAAAATGTTTTTTCTATCGAAAAATGTCAAATTTGATCATTTTTGGCTTATTTATACTTGTTCCAGTCATAAGCGACCTCTATGTATATATTTTGACTTACTTGGATCAAAATTTCAATGATTTGTATAGTCATGACATTCTAGTTGAAAAATCGAAAATTTTCAAAAAATGTTTTATCTATCGAAAAATGTCAAATTTGATCATTTTTGGCTTATTTATACTTAGCCCAGTCAAAAACGACCTCTATGTATACATTTTGACTTACTTGGATCAAAATTTCAATGATTTGTATACTCATGACATTCTAGTTGAAAAATCCAAAATTTTCAAAAAATGTTTTTTCTATCGAAAAATGTCAAATTTGATCATTTTTGGCTCATTTATACTTAGTCCAGTCATAAAGGACCTCTATGTATACATTTTGACTTACTTGGATCAAAATTTCAATGATTTGTATAGTCATGACTCTCATGTGAAAAATCGAAAATTTTCAAAAAATGTTTTTTCTATCGAAAAATGTCAAATTTGATCATTTTTGGCTTATTTATACTTAGTCCAGTCATAAACGACCTCTATGTATACATTTTGACTTACTTGGATCAAAATTTCAATGATTTGTATAGTCATGACATTCCAGTAGAAAATCGAAAATTTTCAAAAAATGTTTTTTCTATCGAAAAATGTCAAATTTGATCATTTTTGGCTTATTTATACTTAGTCCAGTCATAAACGACCTCCTTGTATACATTTTGACTTACTTGGATCAAAATTACAATGATTTGTATAGTCATGACTCTCATGTTTAAAAATCGAAAATTTTCAAAAAATGTTTTTTCTATCGAAAAATGTCTAATTTGATCATTTTTGGCTTATTTATACTTAGTCCAGTCATAATGGACCTCTATGTATACATTTTGACTTACTTGGATCAAAATTTCAATGATTTGTATAGTCATGATATTCTAGTTGAAAAATCGAAAATTTTCGATTTTCAAAAAATGTTTTTTCTATCGAAAAATGTCAAATTTGATCATTTTTGGCTTATTTATACTTAGTCCAGTCATAAACGACCTCTATGTATACATTTTGACTTACTTGGATCAAAATTTCAATGACTTGTACAAAAATGTTTTTTCTATCGAAAAATGTCTCAAAATTTCAATGATTTGTATAGTCATGACATTCTAGTTGAAAAATCGAAAATTTTCAAAAAATGTTTTATCTATCGAAAAATGTCAAATTTGATCATTTTTGGCTTATTTATACTTAGCCCAGTCAAAAACGACCTCTATGTATACATTTTGACTTACTTGGATCAAAATTTCAATGATTTGTATACTCATGACATTCTAGTTGAAAAATCCAAAATTTTCAAAAAATGTTTTTTCTATCGAAAAATGTCAAATTTGATCATTTTTGCCTCATTTATACTTAGTCCAGTCATAAAGGACCTCTATGTATACATTTTGACTTACTTGGATCAAAATTTCAATGATTTGTATAGTCATGACTCTCATGTTGAAAAATCGAAAATTTTCAAAAAATGTTTTTTCTATCGAAAAATGTCAAATTTGATCATTTTTGGCTTATTTATACTTAGTCCCGTCATAAAGGACCTCTATGTATACATTTTGACTTACTTGGATCAAAATTTCAATGATTTGTATAGTCATGACATTCTAGTTGAAAAATCGAAAATTTTCAAAAAATGTTTTTTCTATCGAAAAATGTCAAATTTGATCATTTTTGGCTTATTTATACTTAGTCCAGTCATAAACGACCTCTATGTATACATTTTGACTTACTTGGATCAAAATTTCAATGATTTGTATAGTCATGACATTCCAGTAGAAAAATCGAAAATTTTCAAAAAATGTTTTTTCTATCGAAAAATGTCAAATTTGATCATTTTTGGCTTATTTATACTTAGTCCAGTCATAAACGACCTCCTTGTATACATTTTGACTTACTTGGATCAAAATTACAATGATTTGTATAGTCATGACTCTCATGTTTAAAAATCGAAAATTTTCAAAAAATGTTTTTTCTATCGAAAAATGTCTAATTTGATCATTTTTGGCTTATTTATACTTAGTCCAGTCATAATGGACCTCTATGTATACATTTTGACTTACTTGGATCAAAATTTCAATGATTTGTATAGTCATGATATTCTAGTTGAAAAATCGAAAATTTTCAAAAAATGTTTTTTCTATCGAAAAATGTCAAATTTGATCATTTTTGGCTTATTTATACTTAGTCCAGTCTAAACGACCTCTATGTATACATTTTGACTTACTTGGATCAAAATTTCAATGATTTGTATAGTCATGACATTCTAGTTGAAAAATCGAAAATTTTCAAAAAATGTTTTTTCTATTGAAAAATGTCATATTTGATCATTTTTGGCTTATTTATACTAAGTCCAGTCATAAACGACCTCTATGTATACATTTTGACTTACTTGGATCAAAATTTCAATGATTTGTATAGTCATGACTCTCATGTTGAAAAATCGAAAATTTTCAAAAAATTCTTTTTCTATCGTAAATGTCAAATTTGATCATTTTTGGCTTATTTATACTTAGTCCAGTCATAGAGGACCTCTTTGTATACATTTTGACTTACTTGGATCAAAATTTCAATGATTTGTATAGTCATGACATTCAAGTTGTAAAATCGGAAATTTTCAAAAAATGTTTTTTCTATCGAAAAATGTCAAATTTGATCATTTTTGGCTCATTTATACTTAGTCCAGTCATAAAGGACCTCTATGTATACATTTTGACTTACTTGGATCAAAATTTCAATGATTTGTATAGTCATGACTCTCATGTTGAAAAATCGAAAATTTTCAAAAAATGTTTTTTCTATCGAAAAATGTCAAATTTGATCATTTTTGGCTTATTTATACTTAGTCCAGTCATAAAGGACCGATATGTATACATTTTGACTAACTTGGATCAAAATTTCAATGATTTGTATAGTCATGACATTCAAGTTGAAAAATCGAAATTTTTCAAAAAATGTTTTTTCTATCGAAAAATGTCAAATTTGGTCATTTTTGGCTTATTTATACTTAGTCCAGTCAAAAAGGATCTCTATGTATACATTTTGACTTACTTGGACCAAAATTTCAATGATTTGTATAGTCATGACTCTCATGTTGAAAAATCGAAAATTTTCAAAAAATGTTTTTTCTATCGAAAAATGTCAAATTTGATCATTTTCGGCTTATTGATACTTAGTCCAGTCATAAACGACCTCCTTGTATACATTTTGACTTACTTGGATCAAAATTACAATGGTTTGTATAGTCATGACTCTCATGTTTAAAAATCCAAGATTTTCAAAAAATGTTTTTTCTATCGAAAAATGTCTTATTTAATCATTTTTGGCTTATTTATACTTAGTCCAGTCTTAAAGGACCTCTATGTTTACATTTTGACATACTTGGATCAAAATTTCAATGATTTGTAAAGTCATGATATTCTAGTTGAAAAATCGAAAATTTTCAAAAAATGTTTTTTCTATCGAAAAATGTCAAATTTGATCATTTTTGGCTTATTTATACTTGTTCCAGTCATAAGCGACCTCTATGTATATATTTTGACTTACTTGGATCAAAATTTCAATGATTTGTATAGTCATGACATTCTAGTTGAAAAATCGAAAATTTTCAAAAAATATTTTTTCTATCGAAAAATGTCAAATTTGATCATTTTTGGCTTATTTATACTTAGTCCAGTCATAAACGAACTCTATGTATACATTTTGACTTACTTGGATCAAAATTTCAATGACTTGTACAAAAATGTTTTTTCTATCGAAAAATGTCTCAAAATTTCAATGATTTGTATAGTCATGACATTCTAGTTGAAAAATCGAAAATTTTCAAAAAATGTTTTATCTATCGAAAAATGTCAAATTTGATCATTTTTGGCTTATTTATACTTAGCCCAGTCAAAAACGACCTCTATGTATACATTTTGACTTACTTGGATCAAAATTTCAATGATTTGTATACTCATGACATTCTAGTTGAAAAATCCAAAATTTTCAAAAAATGTTTTTTCTATCGAAAAATGTCAAATTTGATCATTTTTGGCTCATTTATACTTAGTCCAGTCATAAAGGACCTCTATGTATACATTTTGACTTACTTGGATCAAAATTTCAATGATTTGTATAGTCATGACTCTCATGTTGAAAAATCGAAAATTTTCAAAAAATGTTTTTTCTATCGAAAAATGTCAAATTTGATCAGTTTTGGCTTATTTATACTTAGTCCCGTCATAAAGGACCTCTATGTATACATTTTGACTTACTTGGATCAAAATTTCAATGATTTGTATAGTCATGACATTCTAGTTGAAAAATCGAAAATTTTCAAAAAATGTTTTTTCTATCGAAAAATGTCAAATTTGATCATTTTTGGCTTATTTATACTTAGTCCAGTCATAAACGACCTCTATGTATACATTTTGACTTACTTGGATCAAAATTTCAATGATTTGTATAGTCATGACATTCCAGTAGAAAAATCGAAAATTTTCAAAAAATGTTTTTTCTATCGAAAAATGTCAAATTTGATCATTTTTGGCTTATTTATACTTAGTCCAGTCATAAACGACCTCCTTGTATACATTTTGACTTACTTGGATCAAAATTTCAATGATTTGTATAGTCATGACTCTCATGTTTAAAAATCGAAAATTTTCAAAAAATGTTTTTTCTATCGAAAAATGTCTAATTTGATCATTTTTGGCTTATTTATACTTAGTCCAGTCATAATGGACCTCTATGTATACATTTTGACTTACTTGGATCAAAATTTCAATGATTTGTATAGTCATGATATTCTAGTTGAAAAATCGAAAATTTTCAAAAAATGTTTTTTCTATCGAAAAATGTCAAATTTGATCATTTTTGGCTTATTTATACTTAGTCCAGTCATAAACGACCTCTATGTATACATTTTGACTTACTTGGATCAAAATTTCAATGATTTGTATAGTCATGACATTCTAGTTGAAAAATCGAAAATTTTCAAAAAATGTTTTTTCTATTGAAAAATGTCATATTTGATCATTTTTGGCTTATTTATACTAAGTCCAGTCATAAACGACCTCTATGTATACATTTTGACTTACTTGGATCAAAATTTCAATGATTTGTATAGTCATGACTCTCATGTTGAAAAATCGAAAATTTTCAAAAAATGTTTTTTCTATCGTAAATGTCAAATTTGATCATTTTTGGCTTATTTATACTTAGTCCAGTCATAAAGGACCTCTATGTATACATTTTGACTTACTTGGATCAAAATTTCAATGATTTGTATAGTCATGACATTCTAGTTGAAAAATCGAAAATTTTCAAAAAATATTTTTTCTATCGAAAAATGTCAAATTTGATCATTTTTGGCTTATTTATACTTACTCCAGTCATAAACGAACTCTATGTATACATTTTGACTTACTTGGATCAAAATTTCAATGATTTGTATTGTCATGACTCTCATGTTGAAAAATCGAAAATTTTCAAAAAATGTTTTTTCTATCGAAAAATGTCTCAAAATTTCAATGATTTGTATAGTCATGACATTCTAGTTGAAAAATCGAAAATTTTCAAAAAATGTTTTATCTATCGAAAAATGTCAAATTTGATCATTTTTGGCTTATTTATACTTAGTCCAGTCATAAACGACCTCTATGTATACTGTTATGTTACTTAACATATCCAAAAAATAATAACAAGATTTAAAATCTTACGTTGCGCATGTCGAACGATTGATAACGAAGCCGACCTGGGTGGATAAAATCAATAATTGATCCTCTTTGATTATCGTATTTCGTCGATCACACATCTGGTCAATTACACATAATTTAATCTAAAAGAAAATAATTGTTTGTTAAAATTAACATGTCGACGAAACAGTAAAATTATAATTGATTCGTGATTAATTGGTCATGTAAATTGTATTCTAAATTCAAAGAAACGAATGTAATTTAACTATTTGTAAATGAATAAAACCAATAAAGAAATAAATTGAAAAAAATTTTGTATATTTAATTTGATAAATTTGGAACACGTGGATTCAAGCCGTCTACCAGTGAGTCGACAATAGGATAACGTGGAATACCAATCCAATTTGGCGGTTATCAAAGGATAAACATCCCCAATATTGGAGATCTGAAGGTAATTTTACAATATTCTACCCGTTTCTAGATTTATCAAGGAAAATTTTCTTACCTCGCTATAATCCATAAGATTTCGCAAACAAAATTTAATATATGCACTGGATTCTTCGTACGCCATATTCGCCATTTTATATATATCCAAATGAAGTGGGTTTAAGTGCGGGTACCAACTTCGAAGGTAAAAATAATATTCGTGAAACTCGAGATTCTATTTTACAAGGGTTAAATTTGGATTTATGTTGTGTCACTGAGATATGGGCCAAGGATAAACCGACCAAATTTCCACAAATAAATATCAATCGTTAATAAGTTTTATCCTGAAAATCAATTACAGCAACGTGAAGATCTTTACTAAGGGTGACATCTATACAGGCGATCAATAACTTCGTTAATCGATTTATCTTCATAATAGGCACGCATACAAACGTTCCATTTAGTCGGGAAACAAACCTATTATCGATTAACATAATATTGATCTACACCGAAAGGGGGATTTCACAACGCTTATAATAATTCATATTAAACTCTACAACGACATCTCTAGTAGCACACAACATAAATGGTAGCAAAGCTTTGAACTATTTAAAAATAGATATCTACAGGTTAGAAAAAAAAAATTCAAATTATAACCATAAATTTCATAACAAGATTAATTCAAAAAGCGAAGCATTTGGATTAATCTTAAGAATAGAATTAACACGGGATTTCACACTAAATAAAACACACAAAAAATTTCAAACAAATTAATTTATTATTTATAGCGAGTCTGAAAACATTCCAAAGAATTTTTTTCTTTATAAGATCCTTCAACAAAAAAAAGAAACAATTCTGCTTTGGTATTTATCATTTACAGACTAAACCAACTTCGTCATTTGCAAGTGGAACCAAGCATTCCGAATAGGAGATCAAACACAAATTGAAGTCATCATAACAAATTGGTGGACAGAAATTTTCACGATGCAGCGGACTCCGGCACACCTACAACAGACACCCAGGTCGTCAATCAACCAAGCGCAAAGACCATCACCATCTTTGAACCATGTAAACGCACAGGTAGATCAAATATTTACCATCATGCCCGACGACACTTTACGCCCAACTTTCAATCCAAATCCTAATCTCCACCAAATGACGACCCCACCACCTGTCCATAACATTCAAGGAAATAATCCAGGACCACATATACCATCTCCACATGCAGAACCAAGACAAAACAATTATCGACACGTGACCCAGACGTTAACAGACTTAATGGCTATCCATAACAGACTTTTGCTTGATACACATGAACGCGTTACCAATTTAAATCCGGGCGTAACGTTTCATCCTGATATCCACAAACTTTGTGAGGGAATTCCAAGAACCGACGGTGATGACCCTGAAAAATTTTTAACTTTCGTAAAAAACATCGAAAAAATAGTTAAATTGAATTTAATACCTATCGATAAATTACTCAAAGGCCTTACAACTTATACAACTGGTAATTTACAAGAATGGCTCGCTTCACGTGCCACACCAGGACTGGCGTGGCCAAACGTAAAATCAGACTTAGTAAACACATTCCTTAGTCCAATGCAAAAAAGTCGATTGCAGTTGACAAAAATATTCCGATTCCAAGAACCAACGGAAACCCTTAAAAATTATATCCATGACTTAGAATCGAACGCCAAAGCTTTAAATTTAATGGACGAAGCAAGAATTACCACACACATCTGCGACGGTGCTTCTCCAAAGTACCTTCAATTCTTGTCAACCATTTGGCCCTTGCCAACTACATTCGACCAATTATACACAATTGCCAAACGTGCTGATGAAGCGGCTTCTAGGATGGATAGTGCCATCCAACGAGCTATAAAAGGTGAAAATCCAAAAAACTAAACGAAGGGACGATGGAACAGAAAGACAATGAACGAAAAACACTTGCTTCATTGTCCCAAAATCAAGAATTTAAATATAAAAATGCTATACCTTTCATAGACGTGACTATAAACGACACCACACAAACAGCACTAATCGATACAGGTTCCAATCTTAATTTCATTAAGGCGGCGATCTTCGATACCATAAAACAGAAAAACAACACCATAAATAAAGTCTTCAAACGCATTACGATTGCAAATAATTCGAACATAATTGTCGACAAAGCAGTCGAATTAATCGTCAAAATCAAAAATTATACATGGAAAACGACATTTTTTCTAATAAAAAAATTACCATGCAACATTATTTTAGGAAATCAATTTTTACATCACATACAAGCTAAAATTGATTATCAATCAAAATCGATGCTAATTCAAAATAACACATACATATCGATAAAATTTGAAGACACAAAAGAAAGCCGACTTAATGTTGTCTTGGAAAGCTCCATCGACCTCCATGAACGTCAATTAAAACACCTGGAAAAATTAAAACAAGATTATAAAGATGTTTTAACGGACAAAATTGGATGTGCAACAAAATATTCTATGAAAATTCTTTTAAAGGAACGTACACCAATATACAGACCTTATTACAAATTACCACCCACAAAGGCCATAATTCTACAAAATATTGTCGACGATTTATTACGACAAGGAGTGATCGAAAAATGCACCTCAAGTTGGGCATCCAGTACATTTCTGGTCTCAAAACCAAATGGCGAATACCGATTGGTACACGATTATCGCGAAGTAAACAAAAAAATTTTATTTGATCCTTTCCCGCCATCAAACGTAAGCGAATGCTTTAATTGTTTACAAGGTGCAACCATATTTAGCAAAATTGATTTGACAAGTGCTTATTTCCAAATACCATTGGATGCAAAATCAAAAAACGTCACCAGCTTCATCACTCCCACAGCCCAATATCGTTATAAATGTGCACCGCAAGGTTTAATGACATCCAGCCAAGGTTTAAACAGAGTCATCCTAGACATTTTCGGTGAATTAAAATACAAATATTGTATACCATATGTAGACGATCTACTAATTTATTCCAAAAATATAACTGAACATTTCCAACATTTGGAAGAAATACTTAAACGTTTGAAGAATAATGGTTTGACAGCAAAACCCAATAAGTGCAAATTCTTCATGTCCAGAATTAAATATTTGGGCCATATAATATCATCCGAGGGAATAGCGGTGGATAATTCCAAAGTACAGGCCATCAACGATTTACCACCACCAAAAAAACATCAAACAGCTGAGAAGTTTTCTCGGGATGACTGGATATTACATGAAATTTATCAAAGACTATGCACACATATGCAAGCCATTAAACGAATTGCGCAAGAAACAAGCAAAATTTCAATGGACAGAAGCTCATCAAAAGGCTTTTAACAAATTAAAAGAAAAACTCACCACAAGTCCGATTTTGCGTTTTCCTTGTTTCGACAAAAAGTTCGTAGTACGAACAGACGCATCGGATGGAGCACTTGGAGGTGTCTTACTCCAAGAATTCGAAGGGAACCTGCATCCAATAGCCTTCACGTCCAGAAAATTATCGTCAGCTGAAAACAAAATCCATATTTATGAAAAGGAAATGTTAAGTTTAATCCACTCAATACAAAAATTCGCCGATTACTTACTGCATCAAGAATTCATCGTACAGATTGACAACAACTCGTTGGTACACCTCTACGAAAATTCTAAAGGCTCTGCAAAATTAGCACGTTGGCAATTAACGTTATCTCAATACAAGTTTACGGTCGAACATATTCCGGGTACGAATAACAACATCGCAGATGCATTGTCACGTCTTTACGAAACGGAAAATTTAAATCAACCACAAGTCGAACCATTACATAGACTACCATTCCAAGACATTTTACCAGACGATACCCTACTTTTTCTTACTGATAATTATGAAATATTCCCAAACGTTCGCATTATACAAGCACGAGATGAAGAATGTAAATACATCATTGCTCGTTTAAAACACGACAACCACGATGAAAATTTTACAATTCATGCCGGGCTTCTCTGTAAACGAGTGGGAAAACATAAGAAAAGGAGAATATTCTTACCAAAAGAACTACATCAAGCCGCTATTCATTATTTCCACAACAGCTTACTTGCTGCTCACGAAGGCATATTGAAAACATACAAGCACCTAGCCAGACGTTTCTATTGGAAGAATATGTATCGCGATGTGGTAGACTATGTAAGGTCTTGCGAAATCTGTCAAAAGCATAAATCATCACCTTTACAACGACGTCCAATAATGGAATCACACAATCCCAAATACGTATACGAAACCCTTCATATGGATATCTTAGGTCCTTTACCATTAACCCGAAACCGCGCGAGATTCGTACTAGTAATCGTGGATTCCTATAGTAGATTCATGAAAACAGTCGCAATAAAAACCTGCACGGCTTCATCTATATGTGAAGAATTAGAAAAATTTTTTTTAACATTTTCATCACCAACGTACCTCATATCAGATAACGCATCTTACTTTAAGGCTAAACTATATCATCGATTTTGTTACAAATGGGGCGTAAAACCTAGGTACCTATCAGCATACAACCCAGGTCCAAACAAGTCGGAAGCTATGAATAAAATCTTGATAGCCAACCTAAGTACACTTTTAGGGGCGGCTGCGGCCAACCACAACACTTGGGATGAATTTCTGGGATATGCTACGTTCGCATACAATAACTCATATAGTACTTCTACAAATACGACCCCTGCCTCCATATTTCTAGGCCGAAATCTAACAATGCCTTTGGATCACTTATGGGACATCCACACTATATTGCCTAAAAATTCCAAACCCCCCTAAGTCCACCATCGATCGGTTTTTGGAAAAATCCTTAAAGAGACGTAGGGACTATTTTAATAGAACAAGACGTAAACATGGGTATAAAGTAAACGACTGGGTATTACTAAGAAGTCATCAAATAGCCAAACATGGTATCTCCAACAAAAAATTTTTGCCTAAATATGAAGGACCATACAAAATTATAAACTTTAGAACCGCTAACACGGTGATTTTAAAAAATCTAAAGAATGGTAAATGTTGGAAATGCCATGTACAATATTTAAGACCTTTCAAAAAAAAAAAAAAAAAGATAAGAATACGTACCAATCCCGAACGGTAACATCCTATCCTCCCAGCTAACCTCCCCCGGAGGGTCATTTGTTTGGACCCCATACGGGGCCCACACAGATTGATTCTTCGGTAGAGTAGTGGCCAGTATCCCATCACCATAAGGGGATGTAACAACCCCAATCCTTCCTGAAAGAAGGGTGGAAATATGTTATGTTACTTAACATATCCAAAAAATAATAACAAGATTTAAAATCTTACGTTGCGCATGTCGAACGATTGATAACGAAGCCGACCTGGGTGGATAAAATCAATAATTGATCCTCTTTGATTATCGTATTTCGTCGATCACACATCTGGTCAATTACACATAATTTAATCTAAAAGAAAATAATTGTTTGTTAAAATTAACATGTCGACGAAACAGTAAAATTATAATTGATTCGTGATTAATTGGTCATGTAAATTGTATTCTAAATTCAAAGAAACGAATGTAATTTAACTATTTGTAAATGAATAAAACCAATAAAGAAATAAATTGAAAAAAATTTTGTATATTTAATTTGATAAATTTGGAACACGTGGATTCAAGCCGTCTACCAGTGAGTCGACAATAGGATAACGTGGAATACCAATCCAATTTGGCGGTTATCAAAGGATAAACATCCCCAATATTGGAGATCTGAAGGTAATTTTACAATATTCTACCCGTTTCTAGATTTATCAAGGAAAATTTTCTTACCTCGCTATAATCCATAAGATTTCGCAAACAAAATTTAATATATGCACTGGATTCTTCGTACGCCATATTCGCCATTTTATATATATCCAAATGAAGTGGGTTTAAGTGCGGTACCAACTTCGAAGGTAAAAATAATATTCGTGAAACTCGAGATTCTATTTTACAAGGGTTAAATTTGGATTTATGTTGTGTCACTGAGATATGGGCCAAGGATAAACCGACCAAATTTCCACAAATAAATATCAATCGTTAATAAGTTTTATCCTGAAAATCAATTACAGCAACGTGAAGATCTTTACTAAGGGTGACATCTATACAGGCGATCAATAACTTCGTTAATCGATTTATCTTCATAATAGGCACGCATACAAACGTTCCATTTAGTCGGGAAACAAACCTATTATCGATTAACATAATATTGATCTACACCGAAAGGGGGATTTCACAACGCTTATAATAATTCATATTAAACTCTACAACGACATCTCTAGTAGCACACAACAATACATTTTGACTTACTTGGATCAAAATTTCAATGATTTGTATAGTCATGACATTCTAGTTGAAAAATCCAAAATTTTCAAAAAATGTTTTTTCTATCGAAAAATGTCAAATTTGATCATTTTTGGCTCATTTATACTTAGTCCAGTCATAAAGGACCTCTATGTATACATTTTGACTTACTTGGATCAAAATTTCAATGATTTGTATAGTCATGACTCTCATGTTGAAAAATCGAAAATTTTCAAGAAATGTTTTTTCTATCGAAAAATGTCAAATTTGATCATTTTTGGCTTATTTATACTTAGTCCAGTCATAAAGGACCGATATGTATACATTTTGACTAACTTGGATCAAAATTTCAATGATTTGTATAGTTATGACATTCAAGTTGAAAAATCGAAATTTTTCAAAAAATGTTTTTTCTATCGAAAAATGTCAAATTTGGTCATTTTTGGCTTATTTATACTTAGTCCAGTCAAAAAGGATCTCTATGTATACATTTTGACTTACTTGGACCAAAATTTCAATGATTTGTATAGTCATGACTCTCATGTTGAAAAATCGAAAATTTTCGAAAAATGTTTTTTCTATCGAAAAATGTCAAATTTGATCATTTTCGGCTTATTTATACTTAGTCCAGTCATAAACGACCTCCTTGTATACATTTTGACTTACTTGGATCAAAATTACAATGGTTTGTATAGTCATGACTCTCATGTTTAAAAATCCAAGATTTTCAAAATATGTTTTTTCTATCGAAAAATGTCTTATTTAATCATTTTTGGCTTATTTATACTTAGTCCAGTCTTAAAGGACCTCTATGTATACATTTTGACTTACTTGGATCAAAATTTCAATGATTTGTAAAGTCATGATATTCTAGTTGAAAAATCGAAAATTTTCAAAAAATGTTTTTTCTATCGAATAATGTCAAATTTGATCATTTTTGGCTTATTTATACTTGTTCCAGTCATAAGCGACCTCTATGTATATACCTCTATGTATATATTTTGACTTACTTGGATCAAAATTTCAATGATTTGTATAGTCATGACATTCTAGTTGAAAAATCGAAAATTTTCAAAAAATATTTTTTCTATCGAAAAATGTCAAATTTTATCATTTTTGGCTTATTTATACTTAGTCCAGTCATAAACGAACTCTATGTATACATTTTGACTTACTTGGATCAAAATTTCAATGACTTGTACAAAAATGTTTTTTCTATCGAAAAATGTCTCAAAATTTCAATGATTTGTATAGTCATGACATTCTAGTTGAAAAATCGAAAATTTTCAAAAAATGTTATATCTATCGAAAAATGTCAAATTTGATCATTTTTGGCTTATTTATACTTAGCCCAGTCAAAAACGACCTCTATGTAAACATTTTGACTTACTTGGATCAAAATTTCAATGATTTGTATACTCATGACATTCTAGTTGAAAAATCCAAAATTTTCAAAAAATGTTTTTTCTATCGAAAAATGTCAAATTTGATCATTTTTGGCTCATTTATACTTAGTCCAGTCATAAAGGACCTCTATGTATACATTTTGACTTACTTGGATCAAAATTTCAATGATTTGTATAGTCATGACTCTCATGTTGAAAAATCGAAAATTTTCAAAAAATGTTTTTTCTATCGAAAAATGTCAAATTTGATCATTTTTGTTTATTTATACTTAGTCCCGTCATAAAGGACCTCTATGTATACATTTTGACTTACTTGGATCAAAATTTCAATGATTTGTATAGTCATGACATTCTAGTTGAAAAATCGAAAATTTTCAAAAAATGTTTTTTCTATCGAAAAATGTCAAATTTGATCATTTTTGGCTTATTTATACTTAGTCCAGTCATAAACGACCTCTATGTATACATTTTGACTTACTTGGATCAAAATTTCAATGATTTGTATAGTCATGACATTCCAGTAGAAAAATCGAAAATTTTCAAAAAATGTTTTTTCTATCGAAAAATGTCAAATTTGATCATTTTTGGCTTATTTATACTTAGTCCAGTCATAAACGACCTCCTTGTATACATTTTGACTTACTTGGATCAAAATTACAATGATTTGTATAGTCATGACTCTCATGTTTAAAAATCGAAAATTTTCAAAAAATGTTTTTTCTATCGAAAAATGTCTAATTTGATCATTTTTGGCTTATTTATACTTAGTCCAGTCATAATGGACCTCTATGTATACATTTTGACTTACTTGGATCAAAATTTCAATGATTTGTATAGTCATGATATTCTAGTTGAAAAATCGAAAATTTTCAAAAAATGTTTTTTCTATCGAAAAATGTCAAATTTGATCATTTTTGGCTTATTCATACTTAGTCCAGTCATAAACGACCTCTATGTATACATTTTGACTTACTTGGATCAAAATTTCAATGATTTGTATAGTCATGACATTCTAGTTGAAAAATCGAAAATTTTCAAAAAATGTTTTTTCTATTGAAAAATGTCATATTTGATCATTTTTGGCTTATTTATACTAAGTCCAGTCATAAACGACCTCTATGTATACATTTTGACTTACTTGGATCAAAATTTCAATGATTTGTATAGTCATGACTCTCATGTTGAAAAATCGAAAATTTTCAAAAAATGTTTTTTTCTATCGTAAATGTCAAATTTGATCATTTTTGGCTTATTTATACTTAGTCCAGTCATAAAGGACCTCTATGTATACATTTTGACTTACTTGGATCAAAATTTCAATGATTTGTATAGTCATGACATTCTAGTTGAAAAATCAAAAATTTTCAAAAAATGTTTTTTCTATCGAAAAATGTCAAATTTGATTATTTTCGGCTTATTTATACTTAGTCCAGTCATAATCGACCTCTTTGTATACATTTTGACTTACTTGGATCAAAATTTCAATGATTTGTATAGTCATGACTCTCATGTTGAAAAATCAAAAATTTTCAAAAAATGTTTTTTCTATCGAAAAATGTCAAATTTGATCATTTTTTTCTTATTTATACTTAGTCCAGTCATAAACGATCTCTATGTATACATTTAGACTTAATTGGATCAAAATTTCAATGATTTATATAGTCATGACATTCTAGTTGAAAAATCGAAAATTTTCAAAAAATGTTTTTTTCTATCGAAAATATACTTAGTCCAGTCATAAAGGACCTTTATGTAAACATTTTGACTTACTTGGATCAAAATTTCAATGATTTGTATAGTCATGACTCTCATGTTGAAAAATCGAAAATTTTCAAAAAATGTTTTTTCTATCGAAAAATGTCAAATTTGATCATTTTTGGCTTATTAATACTTAGTCCAGTCATTAAGGACCTCTATGTATACATTTTGACTTACTTGGATCAAAATTTCAATTATTTGTATAGTCATGACATTCTAGTTGAAAAATCGAAAATTTTCAAAAAATGTTTTTTCTATCGAAAAATGTCAAATTTGATCATTTTTGTCTTATTTATACTTAGTCCAGTCAAAAACGACCTCTATGTATACATATTGACTTACTTGGATCAAAATTTCAATGATTTGTATAGTCATGACTCTCATGTTGAAAAATCGAAATTTTTCAAAAAATGTTTTTTCTATCGAAAAATGTCAAATTTGATCATTTTTGGCTTATTCATACTTAGTCCAGTCATAAAGGACCTCTATGTATACATTTTGACTTACTTGGATCAAAATTTCAATGATTTGTATAGTCATGACTCTCATGTTGAAAAATCGAAAATTTTCAAAAAATGTTTTTTCTATCGAAAAATGTCAAATTTGATCATTTTTGGCTTATTTATACTTAGTCCAGTCATAAACGACCTCTATGTATACATTTTGACATACTTGGATCAAAATTTCAATGATTTGTATAGTCATGACTCTCATGTTGAAAAATCGAAAATTTTCAAAAAATGTTTTTTTCTATCGAAAAATGTCAAATTTGATCATTTTTGGCTTATTTATACTTAGTCTAGTCATAAAGGACCTCTTTTTATACATTTTGACTTACTTGGATCAAAATTTCAATGATTTGTATAGTCATGACTCTCATGTTGAAAATCGAAAATTTTCAAAAAATGTTTTTTCTATCGAAAAATGTCAAATTTGATCATTTTGGGCTCATTTATACTTAGTCCAGTCATAAAGGACCTCTTTGTATACATTTTGACTCACTTGGATCAAAATTTCAATGATTTGGATAGTCATGACTCTCATGTTTAAAAATCGAAAATTTTCAAAAAATGTTTTTTCTATCGAAAAATGTCTAATTTGATCATTTTTGGCTTATTTATACTTAGTCCAGTCATAATCCACCTCTTTGTATACATTTGGACTTACTTGGATCAAAATTTCAATGATTTGTATAGTCATGACTCTCATGTTGAAAAATCGAAAATTTTCAAAAAATGTTTTTTCTATCGTAAATGTCAAATTTGATCATTTTTGGCTTATTTATACTTAGTCCAGTCATAAACGACCTCTATGTATACATTTTGACTTACTTGGATCAAAATTTCAATGATTTGTATAGTCATGACATTCTAGTTGAAAAATCGAAAAATTTTCAAAAAATGTTTTTTCTATCGTAAATGTCAAATTTGATCATTTTTGGCTTATTTATACTTAGTCCAGTCATAAACAACCTCTATGTATACATTTTGACTTACTTGGATCAAAACTTCAATGATTTGTATAGTCATGACATTCCAGTTGAAAAATCGCAAATTTTCAAAAAATGTTTTTTCTATCGAAAAATGTCAAATTTGATCATTTTTGGCTTATTCATACTTAGTCCAGTCATATAGGACCTCTATGTATACATTTGGACTTAATTTTATCAAAGTTTCAATGATTTGTATAGTCATGACATTCTAGTTGAAAAATCGAAAATTTTAAAAAAATGTTTTTTCTATCGAAAAATGTCAAATTTGATCATTTTTGGCTTATTTATACTTAGTCCAGTCATAAACGACCTTTATGTATACATTTTGACTTACTTGGATCAAAATTTCAATGATTTGTATAGTCATAACTCTCATGTTGAAAAATCGAAAATTTTCAAAAAATGTTTTTTCTATCGTAAATGTCAAATTTTATCATTTTTGGCTTATTTATACTTAGTCCAGTCATTAACGACCTCTATGTATACATTTTGACTTACTTGGATCAAAATTTCAATGATTTGTATAGTCATGACATTCCAGTAAAAAAATCGTAAATTTTCAAAAAATGTTTTTTCTATCGAAAAATGTCAAATTTGATCATTTTTGGCTTATTAATACTGAGTCCAGTCATTAAGGACCTCTATGTATACATTTTGACTTACTTGGATCAAAATTTCAATGATAGAAATTTTGGAATTTTGGAATTGATCCAAGTAAGTCAAAATGTATACATAGAGGTCCTTAATGTCTGGACTAAGTATTAATAAGCCAAAAATGATCAAGTTTGACATTTTTCGATAGAAAAAACATTTTTTGAAAATTTACGATTTTTCTACTGGAATGTAATGATAGTCATGACATTCTAGTTGAAAAATCGAAATTTTCAAAAAAAATTTTTTCTATCGAAAAATGTCAAATTTGATCATTTTTGGCTTATTTATACTTAGTCCAGTCATAAACGACCTCTATGTTTACATTTTGACTTACTTGGATCAAAATTTCAATGATTTGTATAGTCATGACTCTCATGTTGAAAATCGAAAATTTTCAAAAAATGTTTTTTCTAACGAAAAATGTCAAATTTGATCATTTTTGGCTTATTTATACTTAGTCCAGTCATAAAGGACCTCTATGTATACATTTTGACTCACTTGGATCAAAATTTCAATGATTTGGACAGTCATGACTCTCATGTTGAAAAATCGAAGATTTTCAAAAAATGTTTTTTCTATCGAAAAATGTCAAATTTGATCATTTTTGCCTTATTTATACTTAGTCCAGTCATAAACGACCTCTATGTTTACATTTTGACTTACTTGGATCAAATTTCAATGATTTGTGTAGTCATGACTCTCATCTTGAAAATCGAAAATTTTCAAAAAATGTTTTTACTAACGAAAAATGTCAAATTTGATCATTTTTGGCTTATTTATACTTAGTCCAGTCATAAAGGACCTCTATGTATACATTTTGACTCACTTGGATCAAAATTTCAATGATTTGGACAGTCATGACTCTCATGTTGAAAAATCGAAGATTTTCAAAAAATGTTTTTTCTATCGAAAAATGTCAAATTTGATCATTTTTGGCTTATTTATACTTAGTCCAGTCATAAAGGACCTCTATGTATACATTTTGACTTACTTGGATCAAAATTTCAATGATTTGTATAGTCATGACATTCCAGTTGAAAAATCGAAAATTTTCAAAAAATGTTCTTTCTATTGAAAAATGTCAAATTTGATCACTTTTGGCTTATTTATACTTAGTCCAGTCATAAACGACCTCTATGTATACATTTTGACTTACTTGGATCAAAATTTCAATGATTTGTATAGTCATGACTCTCATGTTGAAAAATCGAAAATTTTCAAAAAATGTTTTTTCTATCGTAAATGTCAAATTTGATCAGTTTTGGCTGATTTATACTTAGTCCAGTCATAAAGGACCTTTATGTATACATTTTGACTTACTTGGATCAAAATTTCAATGATTTGTATAGTCATGACATTCTAGTTGAAAAATCGAAAATTTTCAAAAAATGTTTTTTATATCGAAAAATGTCAAATTTGATCATTTTTGGCTTACTAATACTTAGTCCAGTCATTAAGGACCTCTAGGTATACATTTTGACTTACTTGGATCAAAATTTCAATGATTTGTATAGTCATGACATTCTAGTTGAAAAATCGAAAATTTTAAAAAAAAATTTTTTCTATCGAAAAATGTCAAATTTGATCATTTTTGGCTTATTTATACTTAGTCCAGTCATAAACGACCTCTCTGTTTACATTTTGACTTACTTGGATAAGAGTTTCAATGATTTGTATAGTCATGACTCTCATGTTGAAAATCGAAAATTTTCAAAAAATGTTTTTTCTATCGAAAAATGTCAAATTTGATCATTTTGGGCTTATTTATACTTAGTCCAATCATAAAGGACCTCTATGTATACATTTTGACTCACTTGGATCAAAATTTCAATTATTTGGATAGTCATGACTCTCATGTTGAAAAATCGAAGATTTTCAAAAAATGTTTTTTCTATCGAAAAATGTCAAATTTGATCAGTTTTGGCTGATTTATACTTAGTCCAGTCATAAAGGACCTTAATGTATACATTTTGACTTACTTGGATCAAAATTTCAAAATTTCAATGATTTGTATAGTCATGACATTCTAGTTGAAAAATCGAAAAATTTTCAAAAAATGTTTTTTCTATCGAAAAATGTCAAATTTGATCATTTTTGGCTTATTTATACTTAGCCCAGTCATAAACGACCTCTATGTTTACATTTTGACTTACTTGAATCAAAATTTCAATGATTTGTATAGTCATGACATTCCAGTAGAAAAACCGTAAATTTTCCAAGAATGTTTTTTCTATCGAAAAATGTCAAATTTGATCATTTTGGGCTTATTTATACTTAGTCCAGTCATAAAGGACCTCTATGTATACATTTTGACTCACTTGGATCAAAATTTCAATTATTTGGATAGTCATGACTCTCATGTTGAAAAATCGAAGATTTTCAAAAAATGTTTTTTCTATCGAAAAATGTCAAATTTGATCAGTTTTGGCTGATTTATACTTAGTCCAGTCATAAAGGACCTCTATGTATACATTTTGACTTACTTGGATCAAAATTTCAATGATTTGTATAGTCATGACTCTCATGTTGAAAAATCGAAAATTTTCAAAAAACGTTTTTTCTATCGAAAAATGTCAAATTTGATCATTTTTGGCTTATTTATACTTAGTCCAGTCATAAACGACCTCTATGTATACATTTTGACATACTTGGATCAAAATTTCAATGATTTGTATAGTCATGACTCTCATGTTGAAAAATCGAAAATTTTCAAAAAATGTTTTTTTCTATCGAAAAATGTCAAATTTGATCATTTTTGGCTTATTTATACTTAGTCCAGTCATAAACGACCTCTATGCTTACATTTTGACTTACTTGGATAAGAATTTCAATGATTTGTATAGTCATGACTCTCATGTGGAAAATCGAAAATTTTCAAAAAATGTTTTTTCTATCGAAAAATGTCAAATTTGATCATTTTGGACTTATTTATACTTAGTCCAGTCATAAAGGACCTCTATGTATACATTTTGACTCACTTGGACCAATATTTCAATTATTTGGATAGTCATGACTCTCATGTTGAAAAATCGACGATTTTCAAAAAATGTTTTTTCTATCGAAAAATGTCAAATTTTATCATTTTTGGCTTATTTATACTTAGTCCAGTCATAAACGACCCCTATGTATACATTTTGACTTACTTGGATCAAAATTTCAATGATTTGTATAGTCATGACATTCCAGTAGAAAAATCGTAAATTTTCCAAAAATGTTTTTTGTATCGAAAAATGTCAAATTTGATCATTTTTGGCTTATTAATACTTAGTCCAGTCATTAAGGACCTCTATGTATACATTTTGACTTACTTGGATCAAAATTTCAATGATTTGTATATACATGATATTCTAGTTGATTAATCGAAATTTTCAAAAAAAAATATTTCTATCGAAAAATGTCAAATTTGATCCTTTTTGGCTTATTTCTACTTAGTCCAGTCATAAACGACCTCTATGTTTACATTTTGAATTACTTGTATCAAAATTTCAATGATTTGTATAGTCATGACTCTCATGTTGAAAATCGAAAATTTTCAAAAAATGTTTTTTTCTAACGAAAAATGTCAAATTTGATCATTTTTGGCTTATTTCTACTTAGTCCAGTCATAAAGGACCTCTATGTATACATTTTGACTCACTTGGATCAAAATTTCAATGATTTGGACAGTCATGACTCTCATGTTGAAAAATCGAAATTTTTCAAAAAATGTTTTTTTCTATCGAAAAATGTCAAATTTGATCATTTTTGGCTTATTCATACTTAGTCCAGTCATAAAGGACCTCTTTGTATACATTTTGACATACTTGGATCAAAATTTCAATGATTTGTATAATCATGACTCTCATGTTGAAAAATCGAAAATTTTCAAAAAATGTTTTTTCTATCGAAAAATGTCAAATTTGATCATTTTGGGCTCATTTATACTTAGTCCAGTCATAAAGGACCTCTATGTATACATTTTGACTCACTTGGATCAAAATTTCAATTATTTGGATAGTCATGACTCTCATGTTGAAAAATCGAAGATTTTCAAAAAATGTTTTTTCTATCGAAAAATGTCAAATTTGATCAGTTTTGGCTGATTTATACTTAGTCCAGTCATAAAGGACCTCTATGTATACATTTTGACTTACTTGGATCAAAATTTCAATGATTTGTATAGTCATGACTCTCATGTTGAAAAATCGAAAATTTTCAAAAAATGTTTTTTCTATCGAAAAATGTCAAATTTGATCATTTTTGGCTTATTTATACTTAGTCCAGTCATAAACGACCTCTATGTATACATTTTGACATACTTGGATCAAAATTTCAATGATTTGTATAGTCATGACTCTCATGTTGAAAAATCGAAAATTTTCAAAAAATGTTTTTTCTATCGAAAAATGTCAAATTTGATCATTTGGGGCTCATTCATACTTAGTCCAGTCATAAAGGACCTCTATGTATACATTTTGACTCACTTGGATCAAAATTTCAATGATTTGGATAGTCATGACTCTCATGTTGAAAAATCGAAGATTTTCAAAAAATGTTTTTTCTATCGAAAAATGTCAAATTTGATCATTTTTGGCTTATTTATACTTAGTCCAGTCATAAAGGACCTCTATGTATACATTTTGACTTACTTGGATCAAAACTTCAATGATTTGTATAGTCATGACATTCCAGTTGAAAAATCGAAAATTTTCAAAAAATGTTTTTTCTATCGAAAAATGTCAAATTTGATCATTTTCGGCTTATTTATACTTAGTCCAGTCATAATCGACCTCTTTGTATACATTTTGACTTACTAGGATCAAAATTTCAATGATTTGTATAGTCATGACTCTCATGTTGAAAAATCGAAAATTTTCAAAAAATGTTTTTTCTATCGAAAAATGTCAAATTTGATCATTTTTGGCTTATTTATACTTAGTCCAGTCATAAAGGACCTCTATGTATACATTTTGACTTACTTGGATCAAAATTTCAATGATTTGTATAGTCATGACATTCTAGTTGAAAAATCGAAAATTTTCAAAAAATGTTTTTTTCTATCGAAAAATGTCAAATTTGATCAGTTTTGGCTTATTTATACTTAGTCCAGTCATAAACGACCTTAATGTATACATTTTGACTTACTTGGATCAAAATTTCAATGATTTGTATAGTCATGACTCTCATGTTGAAAAATCGAAAATTTTCAAAAAATGTTTTTTCTATCGAAAATGTCAAATTTGATCAGTTTTGGCTGATTTATACTTAGTCCAGTCATAAAGGACCTTTATGTATACATTTTGACTTACTTGGATCAAAATTTCAATGATTTGTATAGTCATGACATTCTAGTTGAAAAATCGAAAATTTTCAAAAAATGTTTTTTTCTATCGAAAAATGTCAAATTTGATCATTTTTGGCTTATTTCCACTTATACCAGTCATAAACGACCTCCATGTATACATTTTGACTTACTTGGATCAAAATTTCAATGATTTGTATAGTCATGACATTCCAGTTGAAAAATCGAAAATTTTCAAAAAATGTTTTGCTATCGAAAAATGTCAAATTTGATCATTTTTGGCTTACTAATACTTAGTCCAGTCATTAAGGACCTCTATGTATACATTTTGACTTACTTGGATCAAAATTTCAATGATTTGTATAGTCATGACATTCTGGTTGAAAAATCGAAAATTTTCAAAAAAATTTTTTTCTATCGAAAAATGTCAAATTTGATCATTTTTGGCTTATTTATACTTAGTCCAGTCATAAACGACCTCTATGCTTACATTTTGACTTACTTGGATAAGAATTTCAATGATTTGTATAGTCATGACTCTCATGTGGAAAATCGAAAATTTTCAAAAAATGTTTTTTCTATCGAAAAATGTCAAATTTGATCATTTTGGGCTTATTTATACTTAGTCCAGTCATAAAGGACCTCTATGTATACATTTTGACTCACTTGGACCAATATTTCAATTATTTGGATAGTCATGACTCTCATGTTGAAAAATCGAAGATTTTCAAAAAATGTTTTTTCTATCGAAAAATGTCAAATTTTATCATTTTTGGCTTATTTATACTTAGTCTAGTCATAAACGACCCCTATGTATACATTTTGACTTACTTGGATCAAAATTTCAATGATTTGTATAGTCATGACATTCCAGTAGAAAAATCGTAAATTTTCCAAAAATGTTTTTTGTATCGAAAAATGTCAAATTTGATCATTTTTGGCTTATTAATACTTAGTCCAGTCATTAAGGACCTCTATGTATACATTTTGACTTACTTGGATCAAAATTTCAATGATTTGTATATACATGATATTCTAGTTGATTAATCGAAATTTTCAAAAAAAAATATTTCTATCGAAAAATGTCAAATTTGATCATTTTTGGCTTATTTCTACTTAGTCCAGTCATAAACGACCTCTATGTTTACATTTTGACTTACTTGTATCAAAATTTCAATGATTTGTATAGTCATGACTCTCATGTTGAAAATCGAAAATTTTCAAAAAATGTTTTTTCTAACGAAAAATGTCAAATTTGATCATTTTTGGCTTATTTCTACTTAGTCCAGTCATAAAGGACCTCTATGTATACATTTTGACTCACTTGGATCAAAATTTCAATGATTTGGACAGTCATGACTCTCATGTTGAAAAATCGAAATTTTTCAAAAAATGTTTTTTCTATCGAAAAATGTCAAATTTGATCATTTTTGGCTTATTCATACTTAGTCCAGTCATAAAGGACCTCTTTGTATACATTTTGACATACTTGGATCAAAATTTCAATGATTTGTATAATCATGACTCTCATGTTGAAAAATCGAAAATTTTCAAAAAATGTTTTTTCTATCGAAAAATGTCAAATTTGATCATTTTGGGCTCATTTATACTTAGTCCAGTCATAAAGGACCTCTATGTATACATTTTGACTCACTTGGATCAAAATTTCAATGATTTGGATAGTCATGACTCTCATGTTGAAAAATCGAAGATTTTCAAAAAATGTTTTTTCTATCGAAAAATGTCAAATTTGATCATTTTTGGCTTATTTATACTTAGTCCAGTCATAAAGGACCTCTATGTATACATTTTGACTTACTTGGATCAAAACTTCAATGATTTGTATAGTCATGACATTCCAGTTGAAAAATCGAAAATTTTCAAAAAATGTTTTTTTCTATCGAAAAATGTCAAATTTGATCATTTTTGGCTTATTTATACTTAGTCCAGTCATAAACGGCCTTAATGTATACATTTTGACTTACTTGGATCAAAATTTCAATGATTTGTATAGTCATGACTCTCATGTTGAAAAATCGAAAATTTTCAAAAAATGTTTTTTTCTATCGTTAATGTCAAATTTGATCATTTTTGGCTTATTTATACTTAGTCCAGTCATAAACGACCTCTATGTATACATTTTGACTTACTTGGATCAAAATTTCAATGATTTGTATAGTCATGACATTCTAGTTGAAAAATCGAAAATTTTCCAAAAATGTTTTTTCTATCGAAAAATGTCAAATTTGATCATTTTTGGCTTATTTATACTTATACCAGTCATAAACGACCTCCATGTATACATTTTGACTTACTTGGATCAAAATTTCAATGATTTGTATAGTCATGACATTCCAGTTGAAAAATCGAAAATTTTCAAAAAATGTTTTTTTCTATCGAAAAATGTCAAATTTGATCATTTTTGGCTTACTAATACTTAGTCCAGTCATTAAGGACCTCTATGTATACATTTTGACTTACTTGGATCAAAATTTCAATGATTTGTATAGTCATGACATTCTAGTTGAAAAATCGAAAATTTTCAAAAAAATTTTTTTCTATCGAAAAATGTCAAATTTGATCATTTTTGGCTTATTTATACTTAGTCCAGTCATAAACGACCTCTATGTTTACATTTTGACTTACTTGGATAAGAATTTCAATGATTTGTATAGTCATGACTCTCATGTTGAAAATCGAAAATTTTCAAAAAATGTTTTTTCTATCGAAAAATGTCAAATTTGATCATTTTGGGCTTATTTATACTTAGTCCAGTCATAAAGGACCTCTTTGTATACATTTTGACTCACTTGGATCAAAATTTCAATGATTTGGATAGTCATGACTCTCATGTTGAAAAATCGAAGATTTTCAAAAAATGTTTTTTTCTATCGAAAAATGTCAAATTTGATCATTTTTGGCTTATTTATACTTAGTCCAGTCATTAAGGACCTCTATGTATACATTTTGACTTACTTAGATCTAAACTTCAATGATTTGTAGAGTCATGACATTCCAGTTGAAAAATCGAAAATTTTCAAAAAATGTTTTTTCTATCGAAAAATGTCAAATTTGATCATTTTCGGCTTATTTATACTTAGTCCAGTCATAATCGACCTCTTTGTATACATTTTGACTTACATGGATCAAAATTTCAATGATTTGTATAGTCATGACTCTCATGTTGAAAAATCGAAAATTTTCAAAAAATGTTTTTTCTATCGAAAAATGTCAAATTTGATCATTTTTTTCTTATTTATACTTAGTCCAGTCATAAACGACCTCTATGTATACATTTGGACTTAATTTTATCAAAATTTCAATAATTTGTATAGTCATGACATTCTAGTTGAAAAATCGAAAATTTTCAAAAAATGTTTTTTCTATCGAAAAATGTCAAATTTGATCATTTTTGGCTTATTTATACTTAGTTAAGTCATAAACGACCTTTATGTATACATTTTGACTTACTTGGATCAAAATTTCAATGATTTGTATAGTCATGACTCTCATGTTGAAAAATCGAAAATTTTCAAAAAATGTTTTTTCTATCGTAAATGTCAAATTTGATCATTTTTGGCTTATATATACTTAGTCCAGTCATAAACGACCTCTATGTATACATTTTGACTTACTTGGATCAAAATTTCAATGATTTGTATAGTCATGACTCTCATGTTGAAAAATCGAAAATTTTCAAAAAATGTTTTTTCTAACGAAAAATGTCAAATTTTATCATTTTTGGCTTATTTATACTTAGTCCAGTCATAAAGGACCTCTATGTATACATTTTGACTTACTTGGATCAAAATTTCAATGATTTGTATAGTCATGACATTCCAGTTGAAAAATCGAAAATTTTCAAAAAATGTTCTTTCTATTGAAAAATGTCAAATTTGATCACTTTTGGCTTATTTATACTTAGTCCAGTCATAAACGACCTCTATGTATACATTTTGACATACTTGGATCAAAATTTCAATGATTTGTATAATCATGACTCTCATGTTGAAAAATCGAAAATTTTCAAAAAATGTTTTTTCTATCGAAAAATGTCAAATTTCATCATTTTCGGCTTATTTATGCTTAGTCCAGTCATAATCGACCTCTTTGTATACATTTTGACTTACTTGGATCAAAATTTCAATGATTTGTATAGTCATGACTCTCATGTTGAAAAATCGAAAATTTTCAAAAAATGTTTTTTCTATCGAAAAATGTCAAATTTGATCATTTTTTTCTTATTTATACTTAGTCCAGTCATAAACGACCTCTATGTATACATTTGGACTTAATTGGATCCAAATTTCAATGATTTGTATAGTCATGACATTCTAGTTGAAAAATCGAAAATTTTCAAAAAATGTTTCTTCTATCGAAAAATGTCAAATTTGATCAGTTTTGGCTTATTTATACTTAGTCCAGTCATAAACGACCTTTATGTATACATTTTCACTTACTTGGATCAAAATTTCAATGATTTGTATAGTCATGACTCTCATGTTGAAAAATCGAAAATTTTCAAAAAATGTTTTTTCTATCGAAAATGTCAAATTTGATCAGTTTTGGCTGATTTATACTTAGTCCAGTCATAAAGGACCTTTATGTATACATTTTGACTTACTTAGATCAAAATTTTAAAGATTTGTATAGTCATGACATTCTAGTTGAAAAATCGAAAATTTTCAAAAAATGTTTTTTCTATCGAAAAATGTCAAATTTGATCATTTTTGGCTTATTTATACTTATACCAGTCATAAACGACCTCCATGTATACATTTTGACTTACTTGGATCAAAATTTCAATGATTTGTATAGTCATGACATTCCAGTTGAAAAATCGAAAATTTTCAAAAAATGTTTTTTCTATCGAAAAATGTCAAATTTGATCATTTTTGGCTTATTCATACTTAGTCCAGTCATTCAGGACCCTTATGTATACATTTTGACTTACTTGGATCAAAATTTCAATGATTTGTATAGTCATGACTCTTATGTTGAAAATCGAAAATTTTCAAAAAATGTTTTTTCTAACGAAAAATGTCAAATTTGATCATTTTTGGCTTATTTATACTTAGTCCAGTCATAAAGGACCTCTATGTATACATTTTGACTTACTTGGATCAAAATTTCAATGATTTGTATAGTCATGACATTCCAGTTGAAAAATCGAAAATTTTCAAAAAATGTTCTTTCTATTGAAAAATGTCAAATTTGATCACTTCTTTCTTATTTATACTTAGTCCAGTCATAAACGACCTCTATGTGTACATTTTGACTTACTTGGATCAAAATTTCAATGATTTGTATAGTCATGACTCTCTTGTTGAAAAATCGAAAATTTTCAAAAAATGTTTTTTCTATGGTAAATGTCAAATTTGATCATTTTTGGCTTATTTATACTTAGTCCAGTCATTAAGGACCTTTATGTTTACATTTTGACTTACTTGGATCAAAATTTCAATGATTTGTATAGTCATGACATTCTAATTGAAAAATCGAAAATTTTCAAAAAATGTTTTTTCTATCGAAAAATGTCAAATTTGATCATTTTTGGCTTATTTATACTTAGTCCAGTCATAAACGACCTCCATGTATACATTTTGACTTACTTGGATCAAAATTTCAATGATTTGTATAGTCATGACATTCCAGTAGAAAAATCGTAAATTTTCAAAAAATGTTTTTTCTATCGAAAAATGTCAAATTTGATCATTTTTGGCTTATTTATACTTAGTCCAGTCATAAAAGACCTCTCTGTATACATTTTGACTCACTTGGATCAAAATTTCAATGATTTGGATAGTCATGACTCTCATGTTGAAAAATCGAAAATTTTCAAAAAATGTTTTTTCTATCGAAAAATGTCAAATTTGATCATTTTTGGCTTATTTAAACTTAGTCCAGTCATAAACGACCTTCATGTATACATTTTGACTTACTTGGATCAAAATTTCAATGATTTGTATAGTCATGACTCTCATGTTGAAAAATCGAAAATTTTCAAAAAATGTTTTTTCTATCGTAAATGTCAAATTTGATCATTTTTGGCTTATTTATACTTAGTCCAGTCATAAAGGACCTTTATGTTTACATTTTGACTTACTTGGATCAAAATTTCAATGATTTGTATAGTCATGACATTCTAATTGAAAAATCGAAAATTTTCAAAAAATGTTTTTTCTATCGAAAAATGTCACATTTGATCATTTTTGGCTTATTTATACTTAGTCCAGTCATAAACGACCTCCATGTATACATTTTGACTTACTTGGATCAAAATTTCAATGATTTGTATAGTCATGACATTCCAGTAGAAAAATCGTAAATTTTCAAAAAATGTTTTTTCTATCGAAAAATGTCAAATTTGATCATTTTTGGCTTATTTATACTTAGTCCAGTCATAAACGAACTCTATGTATACATTTTGACTTACTTGGATCAAAATTTCAATGATTTGTATAGTCATGACTCTCATGTTGAAAAATCGAAAATTTTCAAAAAATGTTTTTTGTATCGAAAAATGTCAAATTTGATCATTTTTTGCTTATTTATACTTAGTCCAGTCATAAACTACCTCTATGTATACATTTTGACTTACTTGGATCAAAATTTCAATGATTTGTATAGTCATGACTCTCATGTTGAAAAATCGAAAATTTTCAAAAAATGTTTTTTCTATCGTAAATGTCAAATTTGATCATTTTTGGCTTATTTATACTTAGTCCAGTCATAAACGACCTTTATGTTTACATTTTGACTTACTTGGATCAAAATTTCAATGATTTGTATAGTCATGACATTCTAATTGAAAAATCGAAAATTTTCAAAAAATGTTTTTTCTATCGAAAAATGTCAAATTTGATCATTTTTTGCTTATTTATACTTAGTCCAGTCATAAGCGACCTCTATGTATACATTTTGACTTACTTGGATCAAAATTTCAATGATTTGTATAGTCATGACATTCTAGTTGAAAAATCGAAAATTTTCAAAAAATGTTTTTTCTATCGAAAAATGTCAAATTTGATCATTTTTGGCTTATTTATACTTAGTCCAGTCATAAACGAACTCTATGTATACATTTTGACTTACTTGGATCAAAATTTCAATGATTTGTATAGTCATGACTCTCATGTTGAAAAATCGAAAATTTTCAAAAAATGTTTTTTGTATCGAAAAATGTCAAATTTGATCATTTTTTGCTTATTTATACTTAGTTCAGTCATAAACTACCTCTATGTAGCTGAAAAATTCATTATGGACCTCTCTGTATACATTTTGACTCACTTGGATCAAAATTTCAATGATTTGGATAGTCATGACTCTCATGTTGAAAAATCGAAAATTTTCAAAAAATGTTTTTTCTATCGAAAAATGTCAAATTTGATCATTTTTGGCCTATTTAAACTTAGTCCAGTCATAAACGACCTTTATGTATACATTTTGACTTACTTGGATCAAAATTTCAATGATTTGTATAGTCATGACTCTCATGTTGAAAAATCGAAAATTTTCAAAAAATGTTTTTTCTATCGTAAATGTCAAATTTGATCATTTTTGGCTTATTTATACTTAGTCCAGTCATAAAGGACCTTTATGTTTACATTTTGACTTACTTGGATCAAAATTATAATGATTTGTATAGTCATGACATTCCAGTTGAAATTTGAAAATTTGCAAAAAATGTTCTTTCTATTGAAAAATGTCAAATTTGATCATTTTTGGCTTATTTATACTTAGTCCAGTCATAAACGACCTCTATGTATACATTTTGACTTACTTGGATAAAAATATCAATGATTTGTATAGTCATGACATTCCAGTTGAAAAATTGAAAATTTTCAAAACATGTTTTTTCTATCGAAGAATGTCCAATTTGATCAGTTTTGGCTTATTTATACTTAGTCCAGTCATAAACGACCTTGATGTATACATTTTGACTTACTTGGATCAAAATTTCAATGATTTGTATAGTCATGACTCTCATGTTGAAAAATCGAAAATTTTCAAAAAATGTTTTTTCTATCGTAAATGTCAAATTTGATCATTTTTGGCTGATTTATACTTAATCCAGTCATTAAGGACCTCTATGTATACATTTTGACTTACTTGGATCAAAATTTCAATGATTTGTATAGTCATGACATTCTAGTTGAAAAATCGAAAATTTTCAAAAAAAATTTTTTCTATCGAAAAATGTCAAATTTGATCATTTTTGGCTTATTTATACTTAGTCCAGTCATAAACGACCTCCATGTATACATTTTGACTTACTTGGATCAAAATTTCAATGATTTGTATAGTCATGACATTCCAGTAGAAAAATCGTAAATTTTCAAAAAATGTTTTTTCTATCGAAAAATGTCAAATTTGATCATTTTTGGCTTATTAATACTTAGTCCAGTCATAAACGACCTTTATGTATACATTTTGACTTACTTGGATCAAAATTTCAATGATTTGTATAGTCATGACTCTCATGTTGAAAAATCGAAAATTTTCAAAAAATGTTTTTTCTATCGTAAATGTCAAATTTGATCATTTTTGGCTTATTTATACTTAGTCCAGTCATAAAGGACCTTTATGTTTACATTTTGACTTACTTGGATCAAAATTTCAATGATTTGTCTAGTCATGACATTCTAATTGAAAAATCGAAAATTTTCAAAAAATGTTTTTTCTATCGAAAAATGTCAAATTTGATCATTTTTGGCTTATTTATACTTAGTCCAGTCATAAACGACCTCCATGTATACATTTTGACTTACTTGGATCAAAATTTCAATGATTTGTATAGTCATGACATTCCAGTAGAAAAATCGTAAATTTTCAAAAAATGTTTTTTCTATCGAAAAATGTCAAATTTGATCATTTTTGGCTTATTTATACTTAGTCCAGTCATAAAAGACCTCTCTGTATACATTTTGACTCACTTGGATCAAAATTTCAATGATTTGGATAGTCATGACTCTCATGTTGAAAAATCGAAAATTTTCAAAAAATGTTTTTTCTATCGAAAAATGTCAAATTTGATCATTTTTGGCTTATTTAAACTTAGTCCAGTCATAAACGACCTTTTTGTATACATTTTGACTTACTTGGATCAAAATTTCAATGATTTGTATAGTCATGACTCTCATGTTGAAAAATCGAAAATTTTCAAAAAATGTTTTTTCTATCGTAAATGTCAAATTTGATCATTTTTGGCTTATTTATACTTAGTCCAGTCATAAAGAACCTTTATGTTTACATTTTGACTTACTTGGATCAAAATTTCAATGATTTGTATAGTCATGACATTCTAGTTGAAAAATCGAAAATTTTCAAAAAATGTTTTTTCTATCGAAAAATGTCAAATTTGATCATTTTTGGCTTATTTATACTTAGTCCAGTCATAAACGAACTCTATGTATACATTTTGACTTACTTGGATCAAAATTTCAATGATTTGTATAGTCATGACTCTCATGTTGAAAAATCGAAAATTTTCAAAAAATGTTTTTTGTATCGAAAAATGTCAAATTTGATCATTTTTTGCTTATTTATACTTAGTTCAGTCATAAACTACCTCTATGTAGCTGAAAAATTCATTATGGACCTCTCTGTATACATTTTGACTCACTTGGATCAAAATTTCAATGATTTGGATAGTCATGACTCTCATGTTGAAAAATCGAAAATTTTCAAAAAATGTTTTTTCTATCGAAAAATGTCAAATTTGATCATTTTTGGCCTATTTAAACTTAGTCCAGTCATAAACGACCTTTATGTATACATTTTGACTTACTTGGATCAAAATTTCAATGATTTGTATAGTCATGACTCTCATGTTGAAAAATCGAAAATTTTCAAAAAATGTTTTTTCTATCGTAAATGTCAAATTTGATCATTTTTGGCTTATTTATACTTAGTCCAGTCATAAAGGACCTTTATGTTTACATTTTGACTTACTTGGATCAAAATTATAATGATTTGTATAGTCATGACATTCCAGTTGAAATTTGAAAATTTGCAAAAAATGTTCTTTCTATTGAAAAATGTCAAATTTGATCATTTTTGGCTTATTTATACTTAGTCCAGTCATAAACGACCTCTATGTATACATTTTGACTTACGTGGATAAAAATATCAATGATTTGTATAGTCATGACATTCCAGTTGAAAAATTGAAAATTTTCAAAACATGTTTTTTCTATCGAAGAATGTCCAATTTGATCAGTTTTGGCTTATTTATACTTAGTCCAGTCATAAACGACCTTGATGTATACATTTTGACTTACTTGGATCAAAATTTCAATGATTTGTATAGTCATGACTCTCATGTTGAAAAATCGAAAATTTTCAAAAAATGTTTTTTCTATCGTAAATGTCAAATTTGATCATTTTTGGCTGATTTATACTTAATCCAGTCATTAAGGACCTCTATGTATACATTTTGACTTACTTGGATCAAAATTTCAATGATTTGTATAGTCATGACATTCTAGTTGAAAAATCGAAAATTTTCAAAAAAAATTTTTTCTATCGAAAAATGTCAAATTTGATCATTTTTGGCTTATTTATACTTAGTCCAGTCATAAACGACCTCCATGTATACATTTTGACTTACTTGGATCAAAATTTCAATGATTTGTATAGTCATGACATTCCAGTAGAAAAATCGTAAATTTTCAAAAAATGTTTTTTCTATCGAAAAATGTCAAATTTGATCATTTTTGGCTTATTAATACTTAGTCCAGTCATAAACGACCTTTATGTATACATTTTTACTTACTTGGATCAAAATTTCAATGATTTGTATAGTCATGACTCTCATGTTGAAAAATCGAAAATTTTCAAAAAATGTTTTTTCTATCGTAAATGTCAAATTTGATCATTTTTGGCTTATTTATACTTAGTCCAGTCATAAAGGACCTTTATGTTTACATTTTGACTTACTTGGATCAAAATTTCAATGATTTGTCTAGTCATGACATTCTAATTGAAAAATCGAAAATTTTCAAAAAATGTTTTTTTCTATCGAAAAATGTCAAATTTGATCATTTTTGGCTTATTTATACTTAGTCCAGTCATAAACGACCTCCATGTATACATTTTGACTTACTTGGATCAAAATTTCAATGATTTGTATAGTCATGACATTCCAGTAGAAAAATCGTAAATTTTCAAAAAATGTTTTTTCTATCGAAAAATGTCAAATTTGATCATTTTTGGCTTATTTATACTTAGTCCAGTCATAAAAGACCTCTCTGTATACATTTTGACTCACTTGGATCAAAATTTCAATGATTTGGATAGTCATGACTCTCATGTTGAAAAATCGAAAATTTTCAAAAAATGTTTTTTCTATCGAAAAATGTCAAATTTGATCATTTTTGGCTTATTTAAACTTAGTCCAGTCATAAACGACCTTTTTGTATACATTTTGACTTACTTGGATCAAAATTTCAATGATTTGTATAGTCATGACTCTCATGTTGAAAAATCGAAAATTTTCAAAAAATGTTTTTTCTATCGTAAATGTCAAATTTGATCATTTTTGGCTTATTTATACTTAGTCCAGTCATAAAGAACCTTTATGTTTACATTTTGACTTACTTGGATCAAAATTTCAATGATTTGTATAGTCATGACATTCTAATTGAAAAATCGAAAATTTTCAAAAAATGTTTTTTCTATCGAAAAATGTCACATTTGATCATTTTTGGCTTATTTATACTTAGTCCAGTCATAAACGACCTCCATGTATACATTTTGACTTACTTGGATCAAAATTTCAATGATTTGTATAGTCATGACATTCCAGTAGAAAAATCGTAAATTTTCAAAAAATGTTTTTTCTATCGAAAAATGTCAAATTTGATCATTTTTGGCTTATTTATACTTAGTCCAGTCATAAGCGACCTCTATGTATACATTTTGACTTACTTGGATCAAAATTTCAATGATTTGTATAGTCATGACATTCTAGTTGAAAAATCGAAAATTTTCAAAAAATGTTTTTTCTATCGAAAAATGTCAAATTTCATCATTTTTGGCTTATTTATACTTAGTCCAGTCATAAACGAACTCTATGTATACATTTTGACTTACTTGGATCAAAATTTCAATGATTTGTATAGTCATGACTCTCATGTTGAAAAATCGAAAATTTTCAAAAAATGTTTTTTGTATCGAAAAATGTCAAATTTGATCATTTTTTGCTTATTTATACTTAGTCCAGTCATAAACTACCTCTATGTATACATTTTGACTTACTTGGATCAAAATTTCAATGATTTGTATAGTCATGACTCTCATGTTGAAAAATCGAAAATTTTCAAAAAATGTTTTTTCTATCGTAAATGTCAAATTTGATCATTTTTGGCTTATTTATACTTAGTCCAGTCATAAAGGACCTTTATGTTTACATTTTGACTTACTTGGATCAAAATTTCAATGATTTGTATAGTCATGACATTCTAATTGAAAAATCGAAAATTTTCAAAAAATGTTTTTTCTATCGAAAAATGTCAAATTTGATCATTTTTTGCTTATTTATACTTAGTCCAGTCATAAGCGACCTCTATGTATACATTTTGACTTACTTGGATCAAAATTTCAATGATTTGTATAGTCATGACATTCTAGTTGAAAAATCGAAAATTTTCAAAAAATGTTTTTTCTATCGAAAAATGTCAAATTTGATCATTTTTGGCTTATTTATACTTAGTCCAGTCATAAACGAACTCTATGTATACATTTTGACTTACTTGGATCAAAATTTCAATGATTTGTATAGTCATGACTCTCATGTTGAAAAATCGAAAATTTTCAAAAAATGTTTTTTGTATCGAAAAATGTCAAATTTGATCATTTTTTGCTTATTTATACTTAGTTCAGTCATAAACTACCTCTATGTAGCTGAAAAATTCATTATGGACCTCTCTGTATACATTTTGACTCACTTGGATCAAAATTTCAATGATTTGGATAGTCATGACTCTCATGTTGAAAAATCGAAAATTTTCAAAAAATGTTTTTTCTATCGAAAAATGTCAAATTTGATCATTTTTGGCCTATTTAAACTTAGTCCAGTCATAAACGACCTTTATGTATACATTTTGACTTACTTGGATCAAAATTTCAATGATTTGTATAGTCATGACTCTCATGTTGAAAAATCGAAAATTTTCAAAAAAATGTTTTTTCTATCGTAAATGTCAAATTTGATCATTTTTGGCTTATTTATACTTAGTCCAGTCATAAAGGACCTTTATGTTTACATTTTGACTTACTTGGATCAAAATTTCAATGATTTGTATAGTCATGACATTCCAGTTGAAATTTGAAAATTTTCAAAAAATGTTCTTTCTATTGAAAAATGTCAAATTTGATCATTTTTGGCTTATTTATACTTAGTCCAGTCATAAACGACCCATATGTATACATTTTGACTTACTTGGATAAAAATATCAATGATTTGTATAGTCATGACATTCCAGTTGAAAAATTGAAAATTTTCAAAACATGTTTTTTCTATCGAAGAATGTCCAATTTGATCAGTTTTGGCTTATTTATACTTAGTCCAGTCATAAACGACCTTGATGTATACATTTTGACTAACTTGGATCAAAATTTCAATGATTTGTATAGTCATGACTCTCATGTTGAAAAATCGAAAATTTTCAAAAAATGTTTTTTCTATCGTAAATGTCAAATTTGATCATTTTTGGCTGATTTATACTTAATCCAGTCATAAAGGACCTTTATGTATACACTTTGACTTTCTTGGATCAAAATTTCAATGATTTGTATAGTCATGACATTCTAGTTGAAAAATCGAAAATTTTCAAAAAATGTTTTTTCTATCGAAAAATGTCAAATTTGATCATTTTTGGGTTATTAATACTTATACCTGTCATAAACGACCTCCATGTATACATTTTGACTTACTTGGATCAAAATTTCAATGATTTGTATAGTCATGACATTCCAGTTGAAAAATCGAAAATTTTCAAAAAATGTTTTTTCTATCGAAATATGTCAAATTTGATCATTTTGGGCTTATTTATACTTAGTCCAGTCATAAACGACCTCTATGTATACATTTTGACTTACTTGGATCAAAATTTCAATGATTTGTATAGTCATGACATTCTAGTTGAAAAATCGAAAATTTTCAAAAAATGTTCTTTCTATTGAAAAATGTCAAATTTGATCATTTTTGGCTTATTTATACTTAGTCCAGTCATAAAGGACCTTTATGTTTACATTTTGACTTACTTGGATCAAAATTTCAATGATTTGTATAGTCATGACATTCCAGTTGAAATTTGAAAATTTTCAAAAAATGTTCTTTCTATTGAAAAATGTCAAATTTGATCATTTTTGGCTTATTTATACTTAGTCCAGTCATAAACGACCTCTATGTATACATTTTGACTTACTTGGATAAAAATATCAATGATTTGTATAGTCATGACATTCCAGTTGAAAAATTGAAAATTTTCAAAACATGTTTTTTCTATCGAAGAATGTCCAATTTGATCAGTTTTGGCTTATTTATACTTAGTCCAGTCATAAACGACCTTGATGTATACATTTTGACTTACTTGGATCAAAATTTCAATGATTTGTATAGTCATGACTCTCATGTTGTAAAATCGAAAATTTTCAAAAAATGTTTTTTCTATCGTAAATGTCAAATTTGATCATTTTTGGCTGATTTATACTTAATCCAGTCATAAAGGACCTTTATGTATACACTTTGACTTTCTTGGATCAAAATTTCAATGATTTGTATAGTCATGACATTCTAGTTGAATAATCGAAAATTTTCAAAAAATGTTTTTTCCATCGAAAAATGTCATATTTGATCATTTTCGGCTTATTTATACCTAATCCAGTCATAAAGGACCTCTATGTATACATTTTGACTCACTTGGATCAAAATTTCAATGATTTGGACAGTCATGACTCTCATGTTGAAAAATCGAAGATTTTCAAAAAATGTTTTTTCTATCGAAAAATGTCAAACTTGATCATTTTTGGCTTATTCATACTTAGTCCAGTCATATAGGACCTCTATGTATACAATTTGACTTAATTGGATCAAAATTTCAATGATTTGTATAGTCATGACTCTCATGTTGAAAAATCGAAAATTTTCAAAATTGTTTTTTCTATCGAAAAATGTCAAATTTGATCATTTTTGTCTTATTTATAGTTAGTCCAGTCATAAACGACCTCTATGTATACATTTTGACATACTTGGATCAAAATTTCAATGATTTGTATAGTCATGACATTCTAGTTGAATAATCGAAAATTTTCAAAAAATATTTTTTCTATCGAAAAATGTCAAATTTGATCATTTTTGGCTTATTTATACTTAGTTCAGTCATAAACGACCATTTGTATACATTTTGACTTACTTGGATCAAAATTTCAATGATTTGTATAGTCATGACATTCTAGTTGAAAAATCGAAAATTTTCAAAAAATGTTTTTTCTATCGAAAAATGTCAAATTTGATCATTTTTTGCTTATTTATACTTAGTCCAGTCATAAACGAACTCTATGTATACATTTTGACATACTTGGATCAAAATTTCAATGATTTGTATAGTCATGACATTCTAGTTGAATAATCGAAAATTTTCAAAAAATGTTTTTTCTATCGAAATATGTCAAATTTGATCATTTTTGGCTTATTTATACTTAGTCCAGTCATAAACGACCTCTGTGTATACATTTTGACTTACTTGGATCAAAATTTCAATGATTTGTATAGTCATGACTCTCATGTTGAAAAATCGAAAATTTTCAAAAAATGTTTTTTCTATCGAAAAATGTCAAATTTGATCATTTTTGGCTTATTTATACTTAGTCTTGTCATAAAGGACCTCTTTGTAAACATTTTGACTTACTTGGATCAAAATTTCAATGATTTGAATAGTCATGACATTCTAGTTGAAAAATCGAAAATTTTCAAAAAATGTTTTTTCTATCGAAAAATGTCAAATTTGATCATTTTTGGCTTATTTATACTTAGTCCAGTCATAAACGACCTCTATGTATACATTTTGACTTACTTGGATCAAAATTTCAATGATTTGTATAGTCATGACATTCTAGTTGAAAAATCGAAAATTTTCAAAAAATGTTTTTTCTATCGAAAAATGTCAAATTTGATCATTTTTGGCTTATTTATACTTAGTCCAGTCATAAACGACCTCTATGTATACATTTTGACTTACTTGGATCAAAATTTTAATGATTTGTATAGTCATAACTCTCATGCTGAAAAATCGAAAATTTTCAAAAAATGTTTTTTCTATCGAAAAATGTCAAATTTGATCATTTTTGGCTTATTTATACTTAGTCCAGTCATAAAGGACCTCTATGTATACTTTTTGACTTACTTGGATCAAAATTTCAATGATTTGTATAGTCATGACTCTCATGTTGAAAAATCGAAATATTTCAAAAAATGTTTTTTTCTATCGAAAAATGTCAAATTTGATCATTTTTGGCTTATTTATGCTTAGTCCAGTGCTAAACGACCGCTATGTATACATTTTGACTTACTTGGATCAAAATTTCAATGATTTGTATAGTCATGACATTCTAGTTGAATAATCGAAAATTTTCAAAAAATGTTTTTTCTATCGAAAAATGTCAAATTTGATCATTTTTGGCTTATTTATACTTAGTCTTGTCATAAAGGACCTCTTTGTAAACATTTTGACTTACTTGGATCAAAATTTCAATGATTTGTATAGTCATGACATTCTAGTTGAAAAATCGAAAATTTTCAAAAAATGATTTTTCTATCGAAAAATGTCAAATTTGATCATTTTTGGCTTATTTATACTTAGTCCAGTCATAAACGACCTCTATGTATACATTTTGACTTACTTGGATCAAAATTTCAATGATTTGTACAGTCATGACTCTCATGTTGAAAAATCGAAAATTTTCAAAAAATGTATTTTCTATCGAAAAATGTCAAATTTGATCATTTTTGGCTTAGTTATACTTAGTCCAGTCATAAACGACCTCTATGTATACATTTTGACTTACTTGGATCAAAATTTCAATGATTTGTATAGTCATGACTCTCATGTTGAAAAATCGAAAATTTTCAAAAAATGTTTTTTCTATCGAAAAATGTCAAATTTGATCATTTTTGGCTTATTTATGCTTAGTCCAGTGCTAAACGACCGCTATGTATACATTTTGACTTACTTGGATCAAAATTTCAATGATTTGTATAGTCATGACATTCTAGTTGAATAATCGAAAATTTTCAAAAAATGTTTTTTCTATCGAAAAATGTCAAATTTGATCATTTTTGGCTTATATATACTTAGTCCAGTCATAAGCGACCTCTATGTATACATTTAGACTTACTTGGATCAAAATTTCAATGATTTGTATAGTCATGACATTCTAGTTGAAAAATCGAAAATTTTCAAAAAATGTATTTTCTATCGAAAAATGTCAAATTTGATCATTTTTGGCTTAGTTATACTTAGTCCAGTCATAAACGACCTCTATGTATACATTTTGACTTACTTGGATCAAAATTTCAATGATTTGTATAGTCATGACTCTCATGTAGAAAAATCGAAAATTTTCAAAAAATGTTTTTTCTATCGAAAAATGTCAAATTTGATCATTTTTGGCTTATTTATACTTAGTCCAGTCATAAAGGACCTCTATGTATACTTTTTGACTTACTTGGATCAAAATTTCAATGATTTGTATAGTCATGACTCTCATGTTGAAAAATCGAAATATTTCAAAAAAGGTTTTTCTATCGAAAAATGTCAAATTTGATCATTTTTGGCTTATTTATGCTTAGTCCAGTGCTAAACGACCGCTATGTATACATTTTGACTTACTTGGATCAAAATTTCAATGATTTGTATAGTCATGACATTCTTGTTGAATAATCGAAAATTTTCAAAAAATGTTTTTTCTATCGAAAAATGTCAAATTTGATCATTTTTGGCTTATATATACTTAGTCCAGTCATAAGCGACCTCTATGTATACATTTAGACTTACTTGGATCAAAATTTCAATGATTTGTATAGTCATGACATTCTAGTTGAAAAATCGAAAATTTTCAAAAAATGTTTCTTCTATCGAAATATGTCAAATTTGATCATTTTTGTCTTATTTATACTTAGCCCAGTCATAAACGACCTCTATGTATACATTTTGACTTACTTGGATCAAAATTTCAATGATTTGTATAGTCATGACTCTCATGTTGAAAAATCGAAATTTTTCAAAAAATGTTTTTTCTATCGAAAAATGTCAAATTTGATCATTTTTGGCTTATACATACTTAGTCCATTCATAAAGGACCTTTATGTATACATTTTGACTTACTTGGACCAAAATTTAAATGATTTGTATTGTCATGACTCTCATGTTGAAATATCGAAAATTTTCAAAAAATGTTTTTTCTATCGAAAAATGTCAAATTTGATCATTTTTGGCTTATTTATACTTAGTCAAGTCATAAAGGACCTCTTTGTATACATTTTGACTTACTTGGATCAAAATTTCAATGATTTGTAAAGTCATGACATTCCAGCTGAAAAATCGAAAATTTTCAAAAAATGTTTTTTCTATCGAAAAATGTCAAATTTGATCATTTTTGGCTTATTTATACTTAGTCCAGTCATAAGCGACCTCTATGTATACATTTTGACTTACTTGGATCAAAATTTCAATGATTTGTATAGTCATGACTCTCATGTTGAAAAATCGAAAATTTTCAAAAATTTTTTTTCTATCGAAAAATGTCAAATTTGATCATTTTTGGCTTATTCATACTTAGTCCAGTCCTAAAGACCTCTATGTATACATTTTGACTTAATTGGATCAAAATTTTAATGATTTGTATAGTCATGACTCTCATGTTGAAAAATCGAAAATTTTCAAAAAATGTTTTTTCTATCGAAAAATGTCAAATTTGATCATTTTTGTCTAATTTATACTTAGTCCAGTCATAAACGACCTCTTTGTATACATTTTGACTTACTTGGATCAAAATTTCAATGATTTGTATAGTCATGACATTCCAGTTGAAAAATCGAAAATTTTCAAAAAATGTTTTCTCTATCGAAAAATGTCAAATTTGATCATTTTTGGCTTATTTATACTTAGTACAGTCATAAACTACCTCTATGTATACATTTTGACTTACTTGGATCAAAATTTCAATGATTTGTATAGTCATGACATTCTAGTTGAATAATCGAAAATTTTCAAAAAATGTTTTTTTCTATCGAAAAATGTCAAATTTGATCATTTTTGGCTTATTTATACTTAGTCCAGTCATAAACGACCTCTTTGTATACATTTTGACTTACTTGGATCAAAATTTCAATGATTTGTATAGTCATGACTCTCATGTTGAAAAATCGAAAATTATCAAAAATTGTTTTTTCTATCGAAAAATGTCAAATTTGATCATTTTTGGCTTATTTATACTTAGTCCAGTCATAAACGACCTCTTTGTATACATTTTGACTTACTTGGATCAAAATTTAAATGATTTGTATTGTCATGACTCTCATGTTGAAATATCGAAAATTTTCAAAATTGTTTTTTCTATCGAAAAATGTCAAATTTGATCATTTTTGTCTTATTTATACTTAGTCCAGTCATAAACGACCTCTTTGTATACATTTTGACTTACTTGGATCAAAATTTAAATGATTTGTATTGTCATGACTCTCATGTTGAAATATCGAAAATTTTCAAAAAATGTTTTTTCTATCGAAAAATGTCAAATTTGATCATTTTTGGCTTATTTATACTTAGTCCAGTCATAAACGACCTCTATGTATACATTTTGACATACTTGGATCAAAATTTCAATGATTTGTATAGTCATGACATTCTAGTTGAATAATCGAAAATTTTCAAAAAATATTTTTTCTATCGAAAAATGTCAAATTTGATCATTTTTGGCTTATTTATACTTAGTTCAGTCATAAACGACCATTTGTATACATTTTTACTTACTTGGATCAAAATTTCAATGATTTGTATAGTCATGACATTCTAGTTGAAAAATCGAAAATTTTCAAAAAATGTTTTTTCTATCGAAAAATGTCAAATTTGATCATTTTTTGCTTATTTATACTTAGTCCAGTCATAAACGAACTCTATGTATACATTTTGACATACTTGGATCAAAATTTCAATGATTTGTATAGTCATGACATTCTAGTTGAATAATCGAAAATTTTCAAAAAATGTTTTTTCTATCGAAATATGTCAAATTTGATCATTTTTGGCTTATTTATACTTAGTCCAGTCATAAACGACCTCTGTGTATACATTTTGACTTACTTGGATCAAAATTTCAATGATTTGTATAGTCATGACTCTCATGTTGAAAAATCGAAAATTTTCAAAAAATGTTTTTTCTATCGAAAAATGTCAAATTTGATCATTTTTGGCTTATTTATACTTAGTCTTGTCATAAAGGACCTCTTTGTAAACATTTTGACTTACTTGGATCAAAATTTCAATGATTTGTATAGTCATGACATTCTAGTTGAATAATCGAAAATTTTCAAAAAATGTTTTTTCTATCGAAAAATGTCAAATTTGATCATTTTTGGCTTATTTATACTTAGTCCAGTCATAAACGACCTCTATGTATACATTTTGACTTACTTGGATCAAAATTTTAATGATTTGTATAGTCATAACTCTCATGCTGAAAAATCGAAAATTTTCAAAAAATGTTTTTTCTATCGAAAAATGTCAAATTTGATCATTTTTGGCTTATTTATACTTAGTCCAGTCATAAAGGACCTCTATGTATACTTTTTGACTTACTTGGATCAAAATTTCAATGATTTGTATAGTCATGACTCTCATGTTGAAAAATCGAAATATTTCAAAAAATGTTTTTTCTATCGAAAAATGTCAAATTTGATCATTTTTGGCTTATTTATGCTTAGTCCAGTGCTAAACGACCGCTATGTATACATTTTGACTTACTTGGATCAAAATTTCAATGATTTGTATAGTCATGACATTCTAGTTGAATAATCGAAAATTTTCAAAAAATGTTTTTTCTATCGAAAAATGTCAAATTTGATCATTTTTGGCTTATTTATACTTAGTCTTGTCATAAAGGACCTCTTTGTAAACATTTTGACTTACTTGGATCAAAATTTCAATGATTTGTATAGTCATGACATTCTAGTTGAAAAATCGAAAATTTTCAAAAAATGATTTTTCTATCGAAAAATGTCAAATTTGATCATTTTTGGCTTATTTATACTTAGTCCAGTCATAAACGACCTCTATGTATACATTTTGACTTACTTGGATCAAAATTTCAATGATTTGTACAGTCATGACTCTCATGTTGAAAAATCGAAAATTTTCAAAAAATGTATTTTCTATCGAAAAATGTCAAATTTGATCATTTTTGGCTTAGTTATACTTAGTCCAGTCATAAACGACCTCTATGTATACATTTTGACTTACTTGGATCAAAATTTCAATGATTTGTATAGTCATGACTCTCATGTTGAAAAATCGAAAATTTTCAAAAAATGTTTTTTTCTATCGAAAAATGTCAAATTTGATCATTTTTGGCTTATTTATACTTAGTCCAGTCATAAAGGACCTCTATGTATACTTTTTGACTTACTTGGATCAAAATTTCAATGATTTGTATAGTCATGACTCTCATGTTGAAAAATCGAAATATTTCAAAAAAGGTTTTTCTATCGAAAAATGTCAAATTTGATCATTTTTGGCTTATTTATGCTTAGTCCAGTGCTAAACGACCGCTATGTATACATTTTGACTTACTTGGATCAAAATTTCAATGATTTGTATAGTCATGACATTCTAGTTGAATAATCGAAAATTTTCAAAAAATGTTTTTTCTATCGAAAAATGTCAAATTTGATCATTTTTGGCTTATATATACTTAGTCCAGTCATAAGCGACCTCTATGTATACATTTAGACTTACTTGGATCAAAATTTCAATGATTTGTATAGTCATGACATTCTAGTTGAAAAATCGAAAATTTTCAAAAAATGTTTTTTCTATCGAAATATGTCAAATTTGATCATTTTTGGCTTATTTATACTTAGTCCAGTCATAAACGACCTCTATGTATACATTTTGACTTACTTGGATCAAAATTTCAATGATTTGTATAGTCATGACTCTCATGTTGAAAAATCGAAAATTATCAAAAAATGTTTTTTCTATCGAAAAATGTCAAATTTGATCATTTTTGGCTTATTCATACTTCGTCCAGTCATATAGGACCTCTATGTATACAATTTGACTTAATTGGATCAAAATTACAATGATTTGTATAGTCATGACTCTCATGTTGAAATATCGAAAATTTTCAAAAAATGTTTTTTCTATCGAAAAATGTCAAATTTGATCATTTTTGGCTTATTTATACTTAGTCAAGTCATAAAGGACCTCTTTGTATACATTTTGACTTACTTGGATCAAAATTTCAATGATTTGTAAAGTCATGACATTCCAGCTGAAAAATCGAAAATTTTCAAAAAATGTTTTTTCTATCGAAAAATGTCAAATTTGATCATTTTTGGCTTATTCATACTTCGTCCAGTCATATAGGACCTCTATGTATACAATTTGACTTAATTGGTTCAAAATTACAATGATTTGTATAGTCATGACTCTCATGTTGAAAAATCGAAATTTTTCAAAAAATGTTTTTTCTATCGAAAAATGTCAAATTTGATCATTTTTGGCTTATTCATACTTAGTCCATTCATAAAGGACCTTTATGTATACATTTTGACTTACTTGGATCAAAATTTAAATGATTTGTATTGTCATGACTCTCATGTTGAAATATCGAAAATTTTCAAAAAATGTTTTTTCTATCGAAAAATGTCAAATTTGATCATTTTTGGCTTATTTATACTTAGTCAAGTCATAAAGGACCTCTTTGTATACATTTTGACTTACTTGGATCAAAATTTCAATGATTTGTAAAGTCATGACATTCCAGCTGAAAAATCGAAAATTTTCAAAAAATGTTTTTTCTATCGAAAAATGTCAAATTTGATCATTTTTGGCTTATTTATACTTAGTCCAGTCATAAGCGACCTCAATGTATACATTTTGACTTACTTGGATCAAAATTTCAATGATTTGTATAGTCATGACTCTCATGTTGAAAAATCGAAAATTTTCAAAAAATGTTTTTTCTATCGAAAACTGTCAAATTTGATCATTTTTGGCTTATTCATACTTAGTCCAGTCATAAAGACCTCTATGTATACATTTTGACTTAATTGGATCAAAATTTTAATGATTTGTATAGTCATGACTCTCATGTTGAAAAATCGAAAATTTTCAAAAAATGTTTTTTCTATCGAAAAATGTCAAATTTGATCATTTTTGTCTAATTTATACTTAGTCCAGTCATAAACGACCTCTTTGTATACATTTTGACTTACTTGGATCAAAGTTTCAATGATTTGTATAGTCATGACATTCCAGTTGAAAAATCGAAAATTTTCAAAAAATGTTTTCTCTATCGAAAAATGTCAAATTTGATCATTTTTGGCTTATTTATACTTAGTACAGTCATAAACTACCTCTATGTATACATTTTGACTTACTTGGATCAAAATTTCAATGATTTGTATAGTCATGACATTCTAGTTGAATAATCGAAAATTATCAAAAATTGTTTTTTCTATCGAAAAATGTCAAATTTGATCATTTTTGGCTTATTTATACTTAGTCCAGTCATAAGCGACCTCTATGTATACATTTTGACTTACTTGGATCAAAATTTCAATGATTTGTATAGTCATGACTCTCATGTTGAAAAATCGAAAATTTTCAAAAAAGGTTTTTTCTATCGAAAAATGTCAAATTTGATCATTTTTGGCTTATTTATACTTAGTCCAGTCATAAAGGACCTCTATGTATACTTTTTGACTTACTAGGATCAAAATTTCAATGGTTTGTATAGTCATGACTCTCATGTTGAAAAATCGAAATATTTCAAAAAATGTTTTTTCTATCGAAAAATGTCAAAATTGATCATTTTTGGCTTATTTATGCTTAGTCCAGTGCTAAACGACCGCTATGTATACATTTTGACTTACTTGGATCAAAATTTCAATGATTTGTAAAGTCATGACACATTAGTTGAAAAATCGAAAATTTTCAAAAAATGTTTTTTCTATCGAAAAATGTCAAATTTGATCATTTTTGGCTTATTTATACTTAGTCCAGTCATAAGCGACCTCAATGTATACATTTTGACTTACTTGGATCAAAATTTCAATGATTTGTATAGTCATGACTCTCATGTTGAAAAATCGAAAATTTTAAAAAAATGTTTTTTGTATGGAAAAATGTCAAATTTGATCATTTATTGCTTATTTATACTTAGTCCAGTCATAAAGGACCTCTATGTATACATTTTGACTTACTTGGATCAAAATTTCAATGATTTGTATAGTCATGACTCTCATGTTGAAAAATCGAAAATTTTCAAAAAATGTTTTTTCTATCGAAAAATGTCAAATTTGATCATTTTTGGCTTATTTATACTTAGTCCAGTCATAAAGGACCTCTATGTATACTTTTTGACTTACTTGGATCAAAATTTCAATGATTTGTATAGTCATGACTCTCATGTTGAAAAATCGAAATATTTCAAAAAAGGTTTTTCCATCGAAAAATGTCAAATTTGATCATTTTTGGCTTATTTATGCTTAGTCCAGTGCTAAACGACCGCTATGTATACATTTTGACTTACTTGGATCAAAATTTCAATGATTTGTATAGTCATGACATTCTAGTTGAATAATCGAAAATTTTCAAAAAATGTTTTTTCTATCGAAAAATGTCAAATTTGATCATTTTTGGCTTATATATACTTAGTCCAGTCATAAGCGACCTCTATGTATACATTTAGACTTACTTGGATCAAAATTTCAATGATTTGTATAGTCATGACATTCTAGTTGAAAAATCGAAAATTTTCAAAAAGGTTTTTTTCTATCGAAATATGTCAAATTTGATCATTTTTGGCTTATTTATACTTAGTCCAGTCATAAACGACCTCTATGTATACATTTTGACTTACTTGGATCAAAATTTCAATGATTTGTATAGTCATGACTCTCATGTTGAAAAATCGAAAATTATCAAAAATTGTTTTTTCTATCGAAAAATGTCAAATTTGATCATTTTTGGCTTATTTAAACTTAGTCCAGTCATAAACGACCTCTATGTATACATTTTGACTTACTTGGATCAAAATTACAATGATTTGTACAGTCATGACTCTCATGTTGAAAAATCGAAAATTTTCAAAAAATGTTTTTTCTATCGAAAAATGTCAAATTTGATCATTTTTGTCTTATTTATACTTAGTCCAGTCATAAACGACCTCTATGTATACATTTTGACTTACTTGGATCAAAATTTCAATGATTTGTATAGTCATGACTCTCATGTTGAAAAATCGAAATTTTTCAAAAAATGTTTTTTCTATCGAAAAATGTCAAATTTTATCATTTTTGGCTTATTCATACTTAGTCCATTCATAAAGGACCTTTATGTATACATTTTGACTTACTTGGATCAAAATTTAAATGATTTGTATTGTCATGACTCTCATGTTGAAATATCGATAATTTTCAAAAAATATTTTTTCTATCGAAAAATGTCAAATTTGATCATTTTTGGCTTATTTATACTTAGTCTAGTCATTAAGGACCTCTTTGTATACATTTTGACTTACTTGGATCAAAATTTCAATGATTTGTAAAGTCATGACATTCCAGCTGAAAAATCGAAAATTTTCAAAAAATGTTTTTTCTATCGAAAAATGTCAAATTTGATCATTTTTGGCTTATTTATACTTAGTCCAGTCATAAGCGACCTCTTTGTATACATTTTGACTTACTTGGATCAAAATTTCAATGATTTGTATAGTCATGACATTCCAGTTGAAAAATCGAAAATTTTCAAAAAATGTTTTCTCAATCGAAAAATGTCAAATTTGATCATTTTTGGCTTATTTATACTTAGTACAGTCATAAACGACCTCTATGTTTACATTTTGACTTACTTGGATCAAAATTTCAATGATTTGTATAGTCATGACATTCTAGTTGAATAATCGAAAATTTTCAAAAAATGTTTTTTCTATCGAAAAATGTCAAATTTGATCATTTTTGGCTCATTTATACTTAGTCCAGTCATAAGCGACCTCTATGTATACATTTTGACTTACTTGGATCAAAATTTCAATGATTTGTATAGTCATGACATTCTAGTTGAAAAATCGAAAATTTTCAAAAAATGTTTTTTCTATCGCAATATGTCAAATTTGATCATTTTTGGCTTATTTATACTTAGTCCAGTCATAAACGACCTCTTTGTATACATTTTGACTTACTTGGATCAAAATTTCAATGATTTGTATAGTCATGACTCTCATGTTGAAAAATCGAAAATTATCAAAAATTGTTTTTTTCTATCGAAAATTGTCAAATTTGATCATTTTTGGCTTATTTATACTTAGTCCAGTCATAAACGACCTCTATGTATACATTTTGACTTACTTGGATCAAAATTTCAATGATTTGTATAGTCATGACTCTCATGTTGAAAAATCGAAAATTTTCAAAAAATGTTTTTTCTATCGAAAAATGTCAAATTTGATCATTTTGGCTTATTTATACTTAGTCCAGTCATAAACGACCTCTATGTATACATTTTGACTTACTTGGATCAAAATTTCAATGATTTGGATAGTCATGACTCTCATGTTGAAAAATCGAAGATTTTCAAAAAATGTTTTTTCTATCGAAAATTGTCAAATTTGATCATTTTTGGCTTATTTATACTTAGTCCAGTCATAAAGGACCTCTATGTATACATTTTGACTTACTTGGATCAAAATTTCAATGATTTGTATAGTCATGACTCTCATGTTTAAAAATCGAAAATTTTCAAAAAATGTTTTTTCTATCGAAAAATGTCAAATTTGATCATTTTTGGCTTATTTATACTTAGTCCAGTCATAAAGGACCTCTTTGTATACATTTTGACTTACTTGGATCAAAATTTCAATGATTTGTAAAGTCATGACACATTAGTTGAAAAATCGAAAATTTTCAAAAAAAAATTTTTCTATCGAAAAATGTCAAATTTGATCATTTTTGGCTTATTTATACTTAGTCCAGTCATAAACGACCTCTATGTTTACATTTTGACTTACTTGGATCAAAATTTCAATGATTTGGATAGTCATGACTCTCATGTTGAAAAATCGAAGATTTTCAAAAAATGTTTTTTCTACCGAAAATTGTCAAATTTGATCATTTTTGGCTTATTTATACTTAGTCCAGTCATAAAGGACCTCTATGTATACATTTTGACTTACTTGGATCAAAATTTCAATGATTTGGATAGTCATGACTCTCATGTTGAAAAATCGAAGATTTTCAAAAAATGTTTTTTCTATCGAAAATTGTCAAATTTGATCATTTTTGGCTTATTTATACTTAGTCCAGTCATAAAGGACCTCTATGTATACATTTTGACTTACTTGGATCAAAATTTCAATGATTTGGATAGTCATGACTCTCATGTTGAAAAATCGAAGATTTTCAAAAAATGTTTTTTCTATCGAAAATTGTCAAATTTGATCATTTTTGGCTTATTTATACTTAGTCCAGTCATAAAGGACCTCTTTGTATACTTTTTGACTTACTTGGATCAAAATTTCAATGATTTGTATAGTCATGACATTCTAGTTGAATAATCGAAAATTTTCAAAAAATGTTTTTTCTATCGAAAAATGTCAAATTTGATCATTTTTGGCTTATATATACTTAGTCCAGTCATAAGCGACCTCTATGTATACATTTAGACTTACTTGGTTAAAAATTTCAATGATTTGTATAGTCATGACATTCTAGTTGAAAAATCGAAAATTTTCAAAAAGGTTTTTTCTATCGAAATATGTCAAATTTGATCATTTTTGGCTTATTTATACTTAGTCCAGTCATAAACGACCTCTATGTATACATTTTGACTTACTTGGATCAAAATTTCAATGATTTGTATAGTCATGACTCTCATGTTGAAAAATCGAAATTTTTCAAAAAATGTTTTTTCTATCGAAAAATGTCAAATTTGATCATTTTTGGCTTATTTATACTTAGTCTAGTCATAAAGGACCTCTTTGTATACATTTTGACTTACTTGGATCAAAATTTCAATGATTTGGATAGTCATGACTCTCATGTTGAAAAATCGAAAATTTTCAAAAAAAAATTTTTCTATCGAAAAATGTCAAATTTGATCATTTTTGGCTTATTCATACTTAGTCCAGTCATATAGGACCTCTATGTATACAATTTGACTTAATTGGATCAAAATTACAATGATTTGTATAGTCATGACTCTCATGTTGAAAAATCGAAAATTTTCAAAAAATGTTTTTTCTATCGAAAAACGTCAAATTTGATCATTTTTGTCTTATTTATACTTAGTCCAGTCATAAACGACCTCTATGTATACATTTTGACTTACTTGGATCAAAATTTCAATGATTTGTATAGTCATGACTCTCATGTTGAAAAATCGAAATTTTTCAAAAAATGTTTTTTCTATCGAAAAATGTCAAATTTGATCATTTTTGGCTTATTCATACTTAGTCCATTCATAAAGGACCTTTATGTATACATTTTGACTTACTTGGATCAAAATTTAAATGATTTGTATTGTCATGACTCTCATGTTGAAATATCGAAAATTTTCAAAAAATGTTTTTTCTATCGAAAAATGTCAAATTTGATCATTTTTGGCTTATTTATACTTAGTCTAGTCATAAAGGACCTCTTTGTATACATTTTGACTTACTTGGATCAAAATTTCAATGATTTGTAAAGTCATGACATTCCAGCTGAAAAATCGAAAATTTTCAAAAAATGTTTTTTCTATCGAAAAATGTCAAATTTGATCATTTTTGGCTTATTTATACTTAGTCCAGTCATAAGCGACCTCTATGTATACATTTTGACTTACTTGGATCAAAATTTCAATGATTTGTATAGTCATGACTCTCATGTTGAAAAATCGAAAATTTTCAAAAAATGTTTTTTCTATCGAAAAATGTCAAATTTGATCATTTTTGGCTTATTCATACTTAGTCCAGTCATAAAGGACCTCTATGTATACATTTTGACTTAATTGGATCAAAATTTTAATGATTTGTATAGTCATGACTCTCATGTTGAAAAATCGAAAATTTTCAAAAAATGTTTTTTCTATCGAAAAATGTCAAATTTGATCATTTTTGTCTAATTTATACTTAGTCCAGTCATAAACGACCTCTTTGTATACATTTTGACTTACTTGGATCAAAATTTCAATGATTTGTATAGTCATGACATTCCAGTTGAAAAATCGAAAATTTTCAAAAAATGTTTTCTCTATCGAAAAATGTCAAATTTGATCATTTTTGGCTTATTTATACTTAGTACAGTCATAAACGACCTCTATGTATACATTTTGACTTACTTGGATCAAAATTTCAATGATTTGTATAGTCATGACATTCTAGTTGAATAATCGAAAATTTTCAAAAAATGTTTTTTCTATCGAAAAATGTCAAATTTGATCATTTTTGGCTCATTTATACTTAGTCCAGTCATAAGCGACCTCTATGTATACATTTTGACTTACTTGGATCAAAATTTCAATGATTTGTATAGTCATGACATTCTAGTTGAAAAATCGAAAATTTTCAAAAGAGGTTTTTTCTATCGCAATATGTCAAATTTGATCATTTTTGGCTTATTTATACTTAGTCCAGTCATAAACGACCTCTTTGTATACATTTTGACTTACTTGGATCAAAATTTCAATGATTTGTATAGGCATGACTCTCATGTTGAAAAATCGAAAATTATCAAAAATTGTTTTTTCTATCGAAAAATGTCAAATTTGATCATTTTTGGCTTATTTATACTTAGTCCAGTCATAAACGACCTCTATGTATATTTTTTGACTTACTAGGATCAAAATTTCAATGGTTTGTATAGTCATGACTCTCATGTTGAAAAATCGAAATATTTCAAAAAATGTTTTTTCTATCGAAAAATGTCAAAATTGATCATTTTTGGCTTATTTATGCTTAGTCCAGTGCTAAACGACCGCTATGTATACATTTTGACTTACTTGGATCAAAATTTCAATGATTTGTATAGTCATGACACATTAGTTGAAAAATCGAAAATTTTCAAAAAAAAATTTTTCTATCGAAAAATGTCAAATTTGATCATTTTTGGCTTATTTATACTTAGTCCAGTCATAAACGACCTCTATGTTTACATTTTGACTTACTTGGATCAAAATTTCAATGATTTGGATAGTCATGACTCTCATGTTGAAAAATCGAAGATTTTCAAAAAATGTTTTTTCTATCGAAAATTGTCAAATTTGATCATTTTTGGCTTATTTATACTTAGTCCAGTCATAAAGGACCTTTATGTATACATTTTGACTTACTTGGATCAAAATTTCAATGATTTGTACAGTCATGACATTCTAGTTGAAAAATCGAAAATTTTCAAAAAATGTTTTTTCTATCGAAAAATGTCAAATTTGATCATTTTTGGCTTATTTATACTTAGTCCAGTCATAAAGGACCTCTATGTATACATTTTGACTTACTTGGATCAAAATTTCAATAATTTGTGTAGTCATGACTCTCATGTTGAAAAATCGAAAATTTACAAAAAATGTTTTTTCTATCGAAAAATGTCAAATTTGATCATTTTTGGCTTATATATACTTAGTCCAGTCATAAACGACCTCTATGTATACATTTGGACTTAATTGGATCAAAATTTCAATGATTTGTATAGTCATGACATTTTAGTTGAAAAATCCAAAATTTTCAAAAAATGTTTTTTCTATCGAAAAATGTCAAATTTGATCATTTTTGGCTTATTTATACTTAGTCCAGTCATAAAGGACCTGTATGTATACATTTTGACTTACTTGGATCAAAATTTCAATGATTTGTATAGTCATGACTCTCATGTTGAAGAATCGAAAATTTTCAAAAAATGTTTTTTCTATCGTAAATGTCAAATTTGATCATTCTTGGCTTATATATACTTAGTCCAGTCATAAAGGCCCTCTATGTATACATTTTGACTTACTTGGATCAAAATTACAATGATTTGTATTGTCATGACATTCTAGTTTAAAAATCGAAAATTTTCAAAAAATGTTTTTTCTATCGAAAAATGTCAAATTTGATCATTTTTGGCTTATTTATACTTAGTCCAGTCATAAACGACCTCCATGTATACAATTTGACTTACTTGGATCAAAATTTCAATGATTTGTATAGTCATGACATTCCAGTTGAAAAATCAAATATTTTCAAAAAATGTTTTTTCTATCGAAAAATGTCAAATTTGATCATTTTTAGCTTATTAATACTTAGTCCAGTCATTAAGGACCTCTATGTATACATTTTGACTTACTTGGATCAAAATTTCAATGATTTGTATAGTCATGACATACTAGTTGAAAAATCGAAAATTTTCAAAAAATTTTTTTCTATCGAAAAATGTCAAATTTGATCATTTTTGGCTTATTTATACTTAGTCCAGTCATAAACGACCTCTATGTTTACATTTTGACTTACTTGCATAAAAATTTCAATGATTTGTATAGTCATGACTCTCATGTTGAAAATCGAAAATTTTCAAAAAATGTTTTTTCTATCGAAAAATGTCAAATTTGATCATTTTTGGGTTATTTATACTTAGTCCAGTCATAAAGGACCTCTATGTATACATTTTGACTTACTTAGATCAAAATTTCAATGATTTGGATAGTCATGACATTCTAGTTGAAAAATCGAAAATTTTCAAAAAATGTTTTTTCTATCGAAAAATGTCAAATTTGATCATTTTTGGCTTATTTATACTTAGTCCAGTCATAAACGACCTCTATGTATAAATTTTGACATACTTGGATCAAAACTTCAATGATTTGTATAGTCATGACTCTCATGTTGAAAAATCGAAAATTTTCAAAAAATGTTTTTTTCTATCGAAAAATGTCAAATTTGATCATTTTTGGCTTATTTATACTTAGTCCAGTCATAAACGACCTCTATGTATACTTTTTGACTTACTTAGATCAAAATTTCAATGATTTGTATAGTCATGACATTCTAGTTGAAAAATCCAAAATTTTCAAAAAATGTTTTTTCTATCGAAAAATGTAAAATTTTATCATTTTTGGCTTATTTATACTTAGTCCAGTCATAAACGACCTCTATGTATACATTTTGACTTACTTGGATCAAAATTTCAATGATTTGTATAGTCATGACTCTCATGTTGAAAAATCGAAATTTTTCAAAAAATGTTTTTTCTATCGAAAAATGTCAAATTTGATCATTTTTGGCTTATTCATACTTAGTCCAGTCATAAAGGACCTCCATGTATACATTTTGATTTACTTGGATCAAAATTTCAATGATTTGTATAGTCATGACTCTCATGTTGAAAAATCGAAAATTTTCAAAAAATGTTTTTTCTATCGAAAAATGTCAAATTTGATCATTTTTTTCTTCTTTATACTTAGTCCAGTCATAAACGACCTCTATGTATACATTTTGACTTACTTGGATCAAAATTTCAATGATTTGTATAGTCATGACTCTCATGTTTAAAAATCGAAAATTTTCAAAAAATGTTTTTTCTATCGAAAAATGTCAAATTTGATCATTTTTGGCTTATTTATACTTAGTCCAGTCATAAACGACCTCTATGTATACATTTTGACTTACTTGGATCAAAATTTCAATGATTTGTATAGTCATGACTCTCATGTTGAAAAATCGAAATTTTTCAAAAAATGTTTTTTCTATCGAAAAATGTCAAATTTGATCATTTTTGGCTTATTCATACTTAGTCCAGTCATAAAGGACCTCTATGTATACATTTTGATTTACTTGGATCAAAATTTCAATGATTTGTATAGTCATGACTCTCATGTTTAAAAATCGAAAATTTTCAAAAAATGTTTTTTCTATCGAAAAATGTCAAATTTGATCATTTTTGGCTTATTCATACTTAGTCCAGTCATAAAGGACCTCTATGTATACATTTTGATTTACTTGGATCAAAATTTCAATGATTTGTATAGTCATGACTCTCATGTTGAAAAATCGAAAATTTTCAAAAAATGTTTTTTCTATCGAAAAATGTCAAATTTGATCATTTTTTTCTTCTTTATACTTAGTCCAGTCATAAACGACCTCTATGTATACATTTTGACTTACTTGGATCAAAATTTCAATGATTTGTATAGTCATGACTCTCATGTTGAAAAATCGAAAATTTTCAAAAAATGTTTTTTCTATCGAAAAATGTCAAATTTGATCATTTTTGGCTTATTTATACTTAGTCCAGTCATAAACGACCTCTATGTATACATTTTGACCTACTTGGATCAAAATTTCAATGATTTGTATAGTCATGACTCTCATGTTGAAAAATCGAAAATTTTCAAAAAATGTTTTTTCTATCGAAAAATGTCAAATTTGATCATTTTTGGCTTATTTATACTTAGTCCAGTCATAAACGACCTCCATGTATACAATTTGACTTACTTGGATCAAAATTTCAATGATTTGTATAGTCATGACATTCCAGTTGAAAAATCAAATATTTTCAAAAAATGTTTTTTCTATCGAAAAATGTCAAATTTGATCATTTTTAGCTTATTAATACTTAGTCCAGTCATTAAGGACCTCTATGTATACATTTTGACTTACTTGGATCAAAATTTCAATGATTTGTATAGTCATGACATACTAGTTGAAAAATCGAAAATTTTCAAAAAATTTTTTTCTATCGAAAAATGTCAAATTTGATCATTTTTGGCTTGTTTATACTTAGTCCAGTCATAAACGACCTCTATGTTTACATTTTGACTTACTTGGATAAAAATTTCAATGATTTGTATAGTCATGACTCTCATGTTGAAAATCGAAAATTTTCAAAAAATGTTTTTTCTATCGAAAAATGTCAAATTTGATCATTTTTGGGTTATTTATACTTAGTCCAGTCATAAAGGACCTCTATGAATACATTTTGACTTACTTAGATCAAAATTTCAATGATTTGGATAGTCATGACATTCTAGTTGAAAAATCGAAAATTTTCAAAAAATGTTTTTTCTATCGAAAAATGTCAAATTTGATCATTTTTGGCTTATTTATACTTAGTCCAGTCATAAACGACCTCTATGTATACATTTTGACATACTTGGATCAAAACTTCAATGATTTGTATAGTCATGACTCTCATGTTGAAAAATCGAAAATTTTCAAAAAATGTTTTTTCTATCGAAAAATGTCAAATTTGATCATTTTTGGCTTATTTATACTTAGTCCAGTCATTAAGGACCTCTATGTATACATTTTGACTTACTTGGATCAAAATTTCAATGATTTGTATAGTCATGACATACTAGTTGAAAAATCGAAAATTTTCAAAAAATTTTTTTCTATCGAAAAATGTCAAATTTGATCATTTTTGGCTTATTTATACTTAGTCCAGTCATAAACGACCTCTATGTTTACATTTTGACTTACTTGGATAAAAATTTCAATGATTTGTATAGTCATGACTCTCATGTTGAAAATCGAAAATTTTCAAAAAATGTTTTTTCTATCGAAAAATGTCAAATTTGATCATTTTTGGGTTATTTATACTTAGTCCAGTCATAAAGGACCTCTATGTATACATTTTGACTTACTTGGATCAAAATTTCAATGATTTGTATAGTCATGACTCTCATGTTGAAAAATCGAAATTTTTCAAAAAATGTTTTTTCTATCGAAAAATGTCAAATTTGATCATTTTTGGCTTATTCATACTTAGTCCAGTCATAAAGGACCTCTATGTATACATTTTGATTTACTTGGATCAAAATTTCAATGATTTGTATAGTCATGACTCTCATGTTGAAAAATCGAAAATTTTCAAAAAATGTTTTTTCTATCGAAAAATGTCAAATTTGATCATTTTTTTCTTCTTTATACTTAGTCCAGTCATAAACGACCTCTATGTATACATTTTGACTTACTTGGATCAAAATTTCAATGATTTGTATAGTCATGACTCTCATGTTGAAAAATCGAAAATTTTCAAAAAATGTTTTTTCTATCGAAAAATGTCAAATTTGATCATTTTTGGCTTATTTATACTTAGTCCAGTCATAAACGACCTCTATGTATACATTTTGACCTACTTGGATCAAAATTTCAATGATTTGTATAGTCATGACTCTCATGTTGAAAAATCGAAAATTTTCAAAAAATGTTTTTTTCTATCGAAAAATGTCAAATTTGATCATTTTTGGCTTATTTATACTTAGTCCAGTCATAAACGACCTCCATGTATACAATTTGACTTACTTGGATCAAAATTTCAATGATTTGTATAGTCATGACATTCCAGTTGAAAAATCAAATATTTTCAAAAATTGTTTTTTCAATCGAAAAATGTCAAATTTGATCATTTTTAGCTTATTAATACTTAGTCCAGTCATTAAGGACCTCTATGTATACATTTTGACTTACTTGGATCAAAATTTCAATGATTTGTATAGTCATGACATACTAGTTGAAAAATCGAAAATTTTCAAAAAATTTTTTTCTATCGAAAAATGTCAAATTTGATCATTTTTGGCTTATTTATACTTAGTCCAGTCATAAACGACCTCTATGTTTACATTTTGACTTACTTGGATAAAAATTTCAATGATTTGTATAGTCATGACTCTCATGTTGAAAATCGAAAATTTTCAAAAAATGTTTTTTCTATCGAAAAATGTCAAATTTGATCATTTTTGGGTTATTTATACTTAGTCCAGTCATAAAGGACCTCTATGAATACATTTTGACTTACTTAGATCAAAATTTCAATGATTTGGATAGTCATGACATTCTAGTTGAAAAATCGAAAATTTTCAAAAAATGTTTTTTCTATCGAAAAATGTCAAATTTGATCATTTTTGGCTTATTTATACTTAGTCCAGTCATAAACGACCTCTATGTATACATTTTGACATACTTGGATCAAAACTTCAATGATTTGTATAGTCATGACTCTCATGTTGAAAAATCGAAAATTTTCAAAAAATGTTTTTTCTATCGAAAAATGTCAAATTTGATCATTTTTGGCTTATTTATACTTAGTCCAGTCATAAACGACCTCTATGTATACTTTTTGACTTACTTAGATCAAAATTTCAATGATTTGTATAGTCATGACATTCTATTTGAAAAATCCAAAATTTTCAAAAAATGTTTTTCTAACGAAAAATGTAAAATTTGATCATTTTTGGCTTATTTATACTTAGTCCAGTCATAAACTACCTCTATGTATACACTTTGTCTTACTTGGATCAAAATTTCAATGATTTGTATAGTCATGACTCTCATGTTGAAAAATCGAAAATTTTCAAAAAATGTTTTTTCTATCGAAAAATGTCAAATTTGATCATTTTTGGCTTATTTATACTTAGTCCAGTCATAAACGACCTCTGTGTATACTTTTTGACTGACTTGGATCAAAATTTCAATGATTTGTGTAGTCATGACATTCTAGTTGAAAAATCCAAAATTTTCAAAAAATGTTTTTTCTATCGAAAAATGTAAAATTTTATCATTTTTGGCTTATTTATACTTAGTCCAGTCATAAACGACCTCTATGTATACATTTTGACTTACTTGGATCAAAATTTCAATGATTTGTATAGTCATGACTCTCATGTTGAAAAATCGAAAATTTTCAAAAAATGTTTTTTCTATCGAAAAATGTCAAATTTGATCATTTTTTTCTTCTTTATACTTAGTCCAGTCATAAACGACCTCTATGTATACATTTTGACTTACTTGGATCAAAATTTCAATGATTTGTATAGTCATGACTCTCATGTTGAAAAATCGAAAATTTTCAAAAAATGTTTTTTCTATCGAAAAATGTCAAATTTGATCATTTTTGGGTTATTTATACTTAGTCCAGTCATAAAGGACCTCTATGAATACATTTTGACTTACTTAGATCAAAATTTCAATGATTTGGATAGTCATGACATTCTAGTTGAAAAATCGAAAATTTTCAAAAAATGTTTTTTCTATCGAAAAATGTCAAATTTGATCATTTTTGGCTTATTTATACTTAGTCCAGTCATAAACGACCTCTATGTATACATTTTGACATACTTGGATCAAAACTTCAATGATTTGTATAGTCATGACTCTCATGTTGAAAAATCGAAAATTTTCAAAAAATGTTTTTTCTATCGAAAAATGTCAAATTTGATCATTTTTGGCTTATTTATACTTAGTCCAGTCATTAAGGACCTCTATGTATACATTTTGACTTACTTGGATCAAAATTTCAATGATTTGTATAGTCATGACATACTAGTTGAAAAATCGAAAATTTTCAAAAAATTTTTTTCTATCGAAAAATGTCAAATTTGATCATTTTTGGCTTATTTATACTTAGTCCAGTCATAAACGACCTCTATGTTTACATTTTGACTTACTTGGATAAAAATTTCAATGATTTGTATAGTCATGACTCTCATGTTGAAAATCGAAAATTTTCAAAAAATGTTTTTTCTATCGAAAAATGTCAAATTTGATCATTTTTGGGTTATTTATACTTAGTCCAGTCATAAAGGACCTCTATGTATACATTTTGACTTACTTGGATCAAAATTTCAATGATTTGTATAGTCATGACTCTCATGTTGAAAAATCGAAATTTTTCAAAAAATGTTTTTTCTATCGAAAAATGTCAAATTTGATCATTTTTGGCTTATTCATACTTAGTCCAGTCATAAAGGACCTCTATGTATACATTTTGATTTACTTGGATCAAAATTTCAATGATTTGTATAGTCATGACTCTCATGTTGAAAAATCGAAAATTTTCAAAAAATGTTTTTTCTATCGAAAAATGTCAAATTTGATCATTTTTTTCTTCTTTATACTTAGTCCAGTCATAAACGACCTCTATGTATACATTTTGACTTACTTGGATCAAAATTTCAATGATTTGTATAGTCATGACTCTCATGTTGAAAAATCGAAAATTTTCAAAAAATGTTTTTTTCTATCGAAAAATGTCAAATTTGATCATTTTTGGCTTATTTATACTTAGTCCAGTCATAAACGACCTCTATGTATACATTTTGACCTACTTGGATCAAAATTTCAATGATTTGTATAGTCATGACTCTCATGTTGAAAAATCGAAAATTTTCAAAAAATGTTTTTTCTATCGAAAAATGTCAAATTTGATCATTTTTGGCTTATTTATACTTAGTCCAGTCATAAACGACCTCCATGTATACAATTTGACTTACTTGGATCAAAATTTCAATGATTTGTATAGTCATGACTCTCATGTTGAAAAATCGAAAATTTTCAAAAAATGTTTTTTTCTATCGAAAAATGTCAAATTTGATCATTTTTGGCTTATTTATACTTAGTCCAGTCATAAACGACCTCTATGTATACATTTTGACATACTTGGATCAAAACTATAATGATTTGTATAGTCATGACTCTCATGTTGAAAAATCGAAAATTTTCAAAAAATGTTTTTTCTATCGAAAAATGTCAAATTTGATCATTTTTGGCTTATTTATACTTAGTCCAGTCATAAACGACCTCTATGTATACATTTTGACTTACTTGGATCAAAATTTCAATGATTTGTATAGTCATGACTCTCATGTTGAAAAATCGAAAATTTTCAAAAAATGTTTTTTTCTATCGAAAAATGTCAAATTTGATCATTTTTGGCTTATTCATACTTAGTCCAGTCATAAAGGACCTCTATGTATACATTTTGATTTACTTGGATCAAAATTTCAATGATTTGTATAGTCATGACTCTCATGTTGAAAAATCGAAAATTTTCAAAAAATGTTTTTTCTATCGAAAAATGTCAAATTTGATCATTTTTTTCTTCTTTATACTTAGTCCTGTCATAAACGACCTCTATGTATACATTTTGACTTACTTGGATCAAAATTTCAATGATTTGTATAGTCATGACTCTCATGTTGAAAAATCGAAAATTTTCAAAAAAATGTTTTTTCTATCGAAAAATGTCAAATTTGATCATTTTTGGCTTATTTATACTTAGTCCAGTCATAAACGACCTCTATGTATACATTTTGACTTACTTGGATCAAAATTTCAAAGATTTGTATAGTCATGACTCTCATGTTGAAAAATCGAAAATTTTCAAAAAATGTTTTTTCTATCGAAAAATGTCAAATTTGATCATTTTTGGCTTATTTATACTTAGTCCAGTCATAAACGACCACTATGTATACATTTTGACTTACTTGGATCAAAATTTCAATGATTTGTATAGTCATGACTCTCATGTTGAAAAATCGAAAATTTTCAAAAAATGTTTTTTCTGTCGAAAAATGTCAAATTTGATCATTTTTGGCTTATATATACTTAGTCCAGTCATAAACGACCTCTATGTATACATTTGGACTTAATTGGATCCAAATTTCAATGATTTGTATAGTCATGACATTCTAGTTGAAAAATCCAAAATTTTCAAAAAATGTTTTTCTAACGAAAAATGTAAAATTTGATCATTTTTGGCTTATTTATACTTAGTCCAGTCATAAACTACCTCTATGTATACACTTTGACTTACTTGGATCAAAATTTCAATGATTTGTATAGTCATGACTCTCATGTAGAAAAATCGAAAATTTTCAAAAAATGTTTTTTTCTATCGAAAAATGTCAAATTTGATCATTTTTGGCTTATTTATACTTAGTCCAGTCATAAACGACCTCTATGTATACATTTTGACATACTTGGATCAAAACTTCAATGATTTGTATAGTCATGACTCTCATGTTGAAAAATCGAAAATTTTCAAAAAATGTTTTTTTCTATCGAAAAATGTCAAATTTGATCATTTTTGGCTTATTTATACTTAGTCCAGTCATAAACGACCTCAATGTATACTTTTTGACTTACTTGGATCAAAATTTCAATGATTTGTGTAGTCATGACATTCTAGTTGAAAAATCCAAAATTTTCAAAAAATGTTTTTTTCTATCGAAAAATGTAAAATTTTATCATTTTTGGCTTATTTATACTTAGTCCAGTCATAAACGACCTCTATGTATACATTTTGACTTACTTGGATCAAAATTTCTATGATTTGTATAGTCATGACTCTCATGTTGAAAAATCGAAATTTTTCAAAAAATGTTTTTTCTATCGAAAAATGTCAAATTTGATCATTTTTGGCTTATTCATACTTAGTCCAGTCATAAAGGACCTCTATGTATACATTTTGATTTATTTGGATCAAAATTTCAATGATTTGTATAGTCATGACTCTCATGTTGAAAAATCGAAAATTTTCAAAAAATGTTTTTTCTATCGAAAAATGTCAAATTTGATCATTTTTTTCTTCTTTATACTTAGTCCAGTCATAAACGACCTCTATGTATACATTTTGACTTACTTGGATCAAAATTTCAATGATTTGTATAGTCATGACTCTCATGTTGAAAAATCGAAAATTTTCAAAAAATGTTTTTTCTATCGAAAAATGTCAAATTTGATCATTTTTGGCTTATTTATACTTAGTCCAGTCATAAACGACCTCTATGTATACATTTTGACTTACTTGGATCAAAATTTCAATGATTTGTATAGTCATGACTCTCATGTTGAAAAATCGAAAATTTTCAAAAAATGTTTTTTCTATCGAAAAATGTCAAATTTGATCAGTTTTGGCTTATTTATACTTAGTCCAGTCATTAACGACCTCTATGTATACATTTTGACATACTTGGATCAAAACTTCAATGATTTGTATAGTCATAACTCTCATGTTGAAAAATCGAAAATTTTCAAAAAATGTTTTTTTCTATCGAAAAATGTCAAATTTGATCATTTTTGGCTTATTTATACTTAGTCCAGTCATAAACGACCTCTATGTATACATTTTGACTTACTTGGATCAAAATTTCAATGATTTGTATAGTCATGACTCTCATGTTGAAAAATCGAAAATTTTCAAAAAATGTTTTTTCTATCGAAAAATGTCAAATTTGATCATTTTTGGCTTATTCATACTTAGTCCAGTCATAAAGGACCTCTATGTATACATTTTGATTTACTTGGATCAAAATTTCAATGATTTGTATAGTCATGACTCTCATGTTGAAAAATCGAAAATTTTCAAAAAATGTTTTTTCTATCGAAAAATGTCAAATTCGATCATTTTTTTCTTCTTTATACTTAGTCCTGTCATAAACGACCTCTGTGTATACATTTTGACTTACTTGGATCAAAATTTCAATGATTTGTATAGTCATGACTCTCATGTTGAAAAATCGAAAATTTTCAAAAAATTTTTTTCTATCGAAAAATGTCAAATTTGATCATTTTTGGCTTATTTATACTTAGTCCAGTCATAAACGACCTCTATGTATACATTTTGACTTACTTGGATCAAAATTTCAATGATTTGTATAGTCATGACTCTCATGTTGAAAAATCGAAAATTTTCAAAAAATGTTTTTTCTATCGAAAAATGTCAAATTTGATCATTTTTGGCTTATTTATACTTAGTCCAGTCATAAACGACCACTATGTATACATTTTGACTTACTTGGATCAAAATTTCAATGATTTGTATAGTCATGACTCTCATGTTGAAAAATCGAAAATTTTCAAAAAATGTTTTTTCTATCGAAAAATGTCAAATTTGATCATTTTTGGCTTATATATACTTAGTCCAGTCATAAACGACCTCTATGTATACATTTGGACTTAATTGGATCAAAATTTCAATGATTTGTATAGTCATGACATTCTAGTTGAAAAATCCAAAATTTTCAAAAAATGTTTTTTCTATCGAAAAATGTCAAATTTGATCATTTTTGGCTTATTTATACTTAGTCCAGTCATAAACGACCTCTTTGTTTACATTTTGACTTACTTGGATAAAAATTTCAATGATTTGTGTAGTCATGACTCTCATGTTGAAAATCGAAAATTTTCAAAAAATGTTTTTCTATCGAAAAATGTCAAATTTGATCATTTTTGGGTTATTTATACTTAGTCCAGTCATAAAGGACCTCTATGTATACATTTTGACTTACTTAGATCAAAATTTCAATGATTTGGATAGTCATGACATTCTAGTTGAAAAATCGAAAATTTTCAAAAAATGTTTTTTCTATCGAAAAATGTCAAATTTGATCATTTTTGGCTTATTTATACTTAGTCCAGTCATAAACGACCTCTATGTATACATTTTGACTTACTTGGATCAAAACTTCAATGATTTGTATAGTCATGACTCTCATGTTGAAAAATCGAAAATTTTCAAAAAATGTTTTTTCTATCGAAAAATGTCAAATTTGATCATTTTTGGCTTATTTATACTTAGTCCAGTCATAAACGACCTCTATGTATACATTTTGACTTACTTGGATCAAAATTTCAATGATTTGTATAGTCATGACTCTCATGTTGAAAAATCGAAAATTTTCAAAAAATGTTTTTTCTATCGAAAAATGTCAAATTTGATCATTTTTGGCTTATTTATACTTAGTCCAGTCATAAACGACCTCTATGTATACATTTTGACATACTTGGATCAAAACTTCAATGATTTGTATAGTCATGACTCTCATGTTGAAAAATCGAAAATTTTCAAAAAATGTTTTTTCTATCGAAAAATGTCAAATTTGATCATTTTTGGCTTATTTATACTTAGTCCAGTCATAAACGACCTCTATGTATACTTTTTGACTTACTTGGATCAAAATTTCAATGATTTGTGTAGTCATGACATTCTAGTTGAAAAATCCAAAATTTTCAAAAAATGTTTTTTTCTATCGAAAAATGTAAAATTTTATCATTTTTGGCTTATTTATACTTAGTCCAGTCATAAACGACCTCTATGTATACATTTTGACTTACTTGGATCAAAATTTCTATGATTTGTATAGTCATGACTCTCATGTTGAAAAATAGAAATTTTTCAAAAAATGTTTTTTCTATCGAAAAATGTCAAATTTGATCATTTTTGGCTTATTCATACTTAGTTCAGTCATAAAGGACCTCTATGTATACATTTTGATTTATTTGGATCAAAATTTCAATGATTTGTATAGTCATGACTCTCATGTTGAAAAATCGAAAATTTTCAAAAAATGTTTTTTTCTATCGAAAAATGTCAAATTTGATCATTTTTTTCTTCTTTATACTTAGTCCAGTCATAAACGACCTCTATGTATACATTTTGACTTACTTGGATCAAAATTTCAATGATTTGTATAGTCATGACTCTCATGTTTAAAAATCGAAAATTTTCAAAAAATTTTTTTTCTATCGAAAAATGTCAAATTTGATCATTTTTGGCTTATTTATACTTAGTCCAGTCATAAAAGACCTCTATGTATACATTTTGACTTACTTGGATCAAAATTTCAATGATTTGTATAGTCATGACTCTCATGTTGAAAAATCGAAAATTTTCAAAAAATGTTTTTTCTATCGAAAAATGTCAAATTTGATCATTTTTGGCTTATTTATACTTAGTCCAGTCATAAACGACCTCTATGTATACATTTTGACATACTTGGATCAAAACTTCAATGATTTGTATAGTCATGACTCTCATGTTGAAAAATCGAAAATTTTCAAAAAATGTTTTTTCTATCGAAAAATGTCAAATTTGATCATTTTTGGCTTATTTATACTTAGTCCAGTCATAAACGACCTCTATGTATACATTTTGATTTACTTGGATCAAAATTTCAATGATTTGTATAGTCATGACTCTCATGTTGAAAAATCGAAAATTTTCAAAAAATGTTTTTTCTATCGAAAAATGTCAAATTTGATCATTTTTGGCTTATTCATACTTAGTCCAGTCATAAAGGACCTCTATGTATACATTTTGATTTACTTGGATCAAAATTTCAATGATTTGTATAGTCATGACTCTCATGTTGAAAAATCGAAAATTTTCAAAAAATGTTTTTTCTATCGAAAAATGTCAAATTTGATCATTTTTTTCTTCTTTATACTTAGTCCTGTCATAAACGACCTCTGTGTATACATTTTGACTTACTTGGATCAAAATTTCAATGATTTGTATAGTCATGACTCTCATGTTGAAAAATCGAAAATTTTCAAAAAATTTTTTTCTATCGAAAAATGTCAAATTTGATCATTTTTGGCTTATTTATACTTAGTCCAGTCATAAACGACCTCTTTGTATACATTTTGACTTACTTGGATCAAAATTTCAATGATTTGTATAGTCATGACTCTCATGTTGAAAAATCGAAAATTTTCAAAAAATGTTTTTTCTATCGAAAAATGTCAAATTTGATCATTTTTGGCTTATTTATACTTAGTCCAGTCATAAACGACCACTATGTATACATTTTGACTTACTTGGATCAAAATTTCAATGATTTGTATAGTCATGACTCTCATGTTGAAAAATCGAAAATTTTCAAAAAATGTTTTTTCTATCGAAAAATGTCAAATTTGATCATTTTTGGCTTATATATACTTAGTCCAGTCATAAACGACCTCTATGTATACATTTGGACTTAATTGGATCAAAATTTCAATGATTTGTATAGTCATGACATTCTAGTTGAAAAATCCAAAATTTTCAAAAAATGTTTTTTCTATCGAAAAATGTCAAATTTGATCATTTTTGGCTTATTTATACTTAGTCCAGTCATAAACGACCTCTTTGTTTACATTTTGACTTACTTGGATAAAAATTTCAATGATTTGTATAGTCATGACTCTCATGTTGAAAATCGAAAATTTTCAAAAAATGTTTTTCTATCGAAAAATGTCAAATTTGATCATTTTTGGGTTATTTATACTTAGTCCAGTCATAAAGGACCTCTATGTATACATTTTGACTTACTTAGATCAAAATTTCAATGATTTGGATAGTCATGACATTCTAGTTGAAAAATCGAAAATTTTCAAAAAATGTTTTTTCTATCGAAAAATGTCAAATTTGATCATTTTTGGCTTATTTATACTTAGTCCAGTCATAAACGACCTCTATGTATACATTTTGACTTACTTGGATCAAAACTTCAATGATTTGTATAGTCATGACTCTCATGTTGAAAAATCGAAAATTTTCAAAAAATGTTTTTTCTATCGAAAAATGTCAAATTTGATCATTTTTGGCTTATTTATACTTAGTCCAGTCATAAACGACCTCTATGTATACATTTCGACTTACTTGGATCAAAATTTCAATGATTTGTATAGTCATGACTCTCATGTTGAAAAATCGAAAATTTTCAAAAAATGTTTTTTCTATCGAAAAATGTCAAATTTGATCATTTTTGGCTTATTTATACTTAGTCCAGTTATAAACGACCTCTATGTATACATTTTGACATACTTGGATCAAAACTTCAATGATTTGTATAGTCATGACTCTCATGTTGAAAAATCGAAAATTTTCAAAAAATGTTTTTTCTATCGAAAAATGTCAAATTTGATCATTTTTGGCTTATTTATACTTAGTCCAGTCATAAACGACCTCTATGTATACATTTTGACTTACTTGGATCAAAATTTCAATGATTTGTATAGTCATGACTCTCATGTTGAAAAATCGAAAATTTTCAAAAAATGTTTTTTCTATCGAAAAATGTCAAATTTGATCATTTTTGGCTTATTCATACTTAGTCCAGTCATAAAGGACCTCTATGTATACATTTTGATTTACTTGGATCAAAATTTCAATGATTTGTATAGTCATGACTCTCATGTTGAAAAATCGAAAATTTTCAAAAAATGTTTTTTCTATCGAAAAATGTCAAATTTGATCATTTTTTTCTTCTTTATACTTAGTCCAGTCATAAACGACCTCTATGTATACATTTTGACTTACTTGGATCAAAATTTCAATGATTTGTATAGTCATGACTCTCATGTTGAAAAATCGAAAATTTTCAAAAAATGTTTTTTTCTATCGAAAAATGTCAAATTTGATCATTTTTGGCTTATTTATACTTAGTCCAGTCATAAACGACCTCTATGTATACATTTTGACTTACTTGGATCAAAATTTCAATGATTTGTATAGTCATGACTCTCATGTTGAAAAATCGAAAATTTTCAAAAAATGTTTTTTCTATCGAAAAATGTCAAATTTGATCATTTTTGGCTTATTTATACTTAGTCCAGTCATAAACGACCACTATGTATACATTTTGACTTACTTGGATCAAAATTTCAATGATTTGTATAGTCATGACTCTCATGTTGAAAAATCGAAAATTTTCAAAAAATGTTTTTTCTATCGAAAAATGTCAAATTTGATCATTTTTGGCTTATATATACTTAGTCCAGTCATAAACGACCTCTATGTATACATTTGGACTTAATTGGATCAAAATTTCAATGATTTGTATAGTCATGACATTCTAGTTGAAAAATCCAAAATTTTCAAAAAATGTTTTTTCTATCGAAAAATGTCAAATTTGATCATTTTTGGCTTATTTATACTTAGTCCAGTCATAAACGACCTTTTTGTTTACATTTTGACTTACTTGGATAAAAATTTCAATGATTTGTATAGTCATGACTCTCATGTTGAAAATCGAAAATTTTCAAAAAATGTTTTTCTATCGAAAAATGTCAAATTTGATCATTTTTGGGTTATTTATACTTAGTCCAGTCATAAAGGACCTCTATGTATACATTTTGACTTACTTAGATCAAAATTTCAATGATTTGGATAGTCATGACATTCTAGTTGAAAAATCGAAAATTTTCAAAAAATGTTTTTTCTATCGAAAAATGTCAAATTTGATCATTTTTGGCTTATTTATACTTAGTCCAGTCATAAACGACCTCTATGTATACTTTTTGACTTACTTAGATCACAATTTCAATGATTTGTATAGTCATGACATTCTAGTTGAAAAATCCAAAATTTTCAAAAAATGTTTTTCTAACGAAAAATGTAAAATTTGATCATTTTTGGCTTATTTATACTTAGTCCAGTCATAAACTACCTCTATGTATACATTTTGACTTACTTGGATCAAAATTTCAATGATTTGTATAGTCATGACTCTCATGTTGAAAAATCGAAAATTTTCAAAAAATGTTTTTTCTATCGAAAAATGTCAAATTTGATCATTTTTGGCTTATTTATACTTAGTCCAGTCATAAACGACCTCTATGTATACATTTTGACTTACTTGGATCAAAATTTCAATGATTTGTATAGTCATGACTCTCATGTTGAAAAATCGAAAATTTTCAAAAAATGTTTTTTCTATCGAAAAATGTCAAATTTGATCATTTTTGGCTTATTTATACTTAGTCCAGTCATAAACGACCTCTATGTATACATTTTGACTTACTTGGATCAAAATTTCAATGATTTGTATAGTCATGACTCTCATGTTGAAAAATCGAAAATTTTCAAAAAATGTTTTTTCTATCGAAAAATGTCAAATTTGATCATTTTTGGCTTATTTATACTTAGTCCAGTCATAAACGACCTCTATGTATACATTTTGACTTACTTGGATCAAAATTTCAATGATTTGTATAGTCATGACTCTCATGTTGAAAAATCGAAAATTTTCAAAAAATGTTTTTTCTATCGAAAAATGTCAAATTTGATCATTTTTTTCTTCTTTATACTTAGTCCAGTCATAAACGACCTCTTTGTATACATTTTGACTTACTTGGATCAAAATTTCAATGATTTGTATAGTCATGACTCTCATGTTGAAAAATCGAAAATTTTCAAAAAATGTTTTTTCTATCGAAAAATGTCAAATTTGATCATTTTTGGCTTATTTATACTTAGTCCAGTCATAAACGACCTCTATGTATACATTTTGACTTACTTGGATCAAAATTTCAATGATTTGTATAGTCATGACTCTCATGTTGAAAAATCGAAAATTTTCAAAAAATGTTTTTTCTATCGAAAAATGTCAAATTTGATCATTTTTGGCTTATTTATACTTAGTCCAGTCATAAACGACCTCTTTGTATACATTTTGACCTACTTGGATCAAAATTTCAATGATTTGTATAGTCATGACTCTCATGTTGAAAAATCGAAAATTTTCAAAAAATGTTTTTTTCTATCGAAAAATGTCAAATTTGATCATTTTTGGCTTATTTATACTTAGTCCAGTCATAAAGAACCTGTATGTATACATTTTGACTTACTTGGATCAAAATTTCAATGATTTGTATAGTCATGACATTCTAGTTGTAAAATCGGAAATTTTCAAAAAATGTTTTTTCTATCGAAAAATGTCAAATTAGATCATTTTTGGCATATTTATACTTAGTCCAGTCATAAACGACCTCTATGTATACATTTTGACTTACTTGGATCAAAATTTCAATGATTTGTATAGTCATGACTCTCATGTTGAAATATCGAAAATTTTCAAAAAATGTTTTTTCTATCGATAAATGTCAAATTTTATCATTTTTGGCTTATTTATACTTAGTCCAGTCATAAAGGACCTCTATGTATACATTTTACTTACTTGGATCAAAATTTCAATGATTTGTATAGTCATGACTCTCATGTTGAAAAGTCGAAAATTTTCAAAAAATGTTTTTTCTATCGAAAAATGTCAAATTTGATCATTTTTGGCTTATTTATACTTAGTCCAGTCATAAACGACCTCTATGTATACATTTTGACATACATGGATCAAAATTTCAATGATTTGTATAGTCATGACTCTCATGTTGAAAAATCGAAAATTTTCAAAAAATGTTTTTTCTATCGAAAAATGTCAAATTTGATCATTTTTGGCTTATTTATACTTAGTCCAGTCATAAACGACCTCTATGTATACATTTTGACTTACTGACTTACTTGGATCAAAATTTCAATGATTTGTATAGTCATGACTCTCATGTTGAAAAATCGAAAATTTTCAAAAAATGTTTTTTCTATCGAAAAATGTCAAATTTGATCATTTTTGGCTTATTTATACTTAGTCCAGTCATAAACGACCTCTATGTATACATTTTGACATACATGGATCAAAATTTCAATGATTTGTATAGTCATGACTCTCATGTTGAAAAATCGAAAATTTTCAAAAAATGTTTTTTCTATCAAAAAATGTCAAATTTGATCATTTTTGGCTTATTTATACTTAGTCCAGTCATAAACGACCTCTGTGTATACATTTTGACTTACTTGGATCAAAATTTCAATGATTTGTATAGTCATGACTCTCATGTTGAAAAATCGAAAATTTTCAAAAAATGTTTTTTCTATCGAAAAATGTCAAATTTGATCATTTTTGGCTTATTTATACTTAGTCCAGTCACAAACGACCTCTATGTATACTTTTTGACTTACTTTTATCAAAATTTCAATGATTTGTGTAGTCATGACATTCTAGTTGAAAAATCCAAAAATTTCAAAAAATGTTTTTTCTATCGAAAAATGTAAAATTTTATCATTTTTGGCTTATTTATACTTAGTCCAGTCATAAACGACCTCTATGTATACATTTTGACTTACTTGGATCAAAATTTCAATGATTTGTATAGTCATGACTCTCATGTTGAAAAATCGAAATTTTTCAAAAAATGTTTTTTCTATCGAAAAATGTCAAATTTGATCATTTTTGGCTTATTCATACTTAGTCCAGTCATAAAGGACCTCTATGTATACATTTTGATTTACTTGGATCAAAATTTCAATGATTTGTATAGTCATGACTCTCATGTTGAAAAATCGAAAATTTTCAAAAAATGTTTTTTCTATCGAAAAATGTCAAATTTGATCATTTTTGGCTTATTTATACTTAGTCCAGTCATAAACGACCTCTGTGTATACATTTTGACTTACTTGGATCAAAATTTCAATGATTTGTATAGTCATGACTCTCATGTTGAAAAATCGAAAATTTTCAAAAAATGTTTTTTCTATCGAAAAATGTCAAATTTGATCATTTTTGGCTTATTTATACTTAGGCCAGTCACAAACGACCTCTATGTATACTTTTTGACTTACTTTTATCAAAATTTCAATGATTTGTGTAGTCATGACATTCTAGTTGAAAAATCCAAAAATTTCAAAAAATGTTTTTTCTATCGAAAAATGTAAAATTTTATCATTTTTGGCTTATTTATACTTAGTCCAGTCATAAACGACCTCTATGTATACATTTTGACTTACTTGGATCAAAATTTCAATGATTTGTATAGTCATGACTCTCATGTTGAAAAATCGAAATTTTTCAAAAAATGTTTTTTCTATCGAAAAATGTCAAATTTGATCATTTTTGGCTTATTCATACTTAGTCCAGTCATAAAGGACCTCTATGTATACATTTTGATTTACTTGGATCAAAATTTCAATGATTTGTATAGTCATGACTCTCATGTTGAAAAATCGAAAATTTTCAAAAAATGTTTTTTCTATCGAAAAATGTCAAATTTGATCATTTTTGGCTTATTTATACTTAGTCCAGTCATAAACGACCTCTATGTATACATTTTGACTTACTTGGATCAAAGTTTCAATGATTTGTATAGTCATGACTCTCATGTTGTAAAATCGGAAATTTTCAAAAAATGTTTTTTCTATCGAAAAATGTAAAATTTGATTATTTTTGGCTTATTTATATTTAGTCCAGTCATTAACGACCTCTTTGTATACATTTTGACCTACTTGGATCAAAATTTCAATGATTTGTATAGTCATGACTCTCATGTTGAAAAATCGAAAATTTTCAAAAAATGTTTTTTTCTATCGAAAAATGTCAAATTTGATCATTTTTGGCTTATTTATACTTAGTCCAGTCATAAAGGACCTGTATGTATACATTTTGACTTACTTGGATCAAAATTTCAATGATTTGTATAGTCATGACATTCTAGTTGTAAAATCGGAAATTTTCAAAAAAATGTTTTTTTCTATCGAAAAATGTCAAATTAGATCATTTTTGGCATATTTATACTTAGTCCAGTCATAAACGACCTCTATGTATACATTTTGACTTACTTGGATCAAAATTTCAATGATTTGTATAGTCATGACTCTCATGTTGAAATATCGAAAATTTTCAAAAAATGTTTTTTCTATCGATAAATGTCAAATTTTATCATTTTTGGCTTATTTATACTTAGTCCAGTCATAAAGGACCTCTATGTATACATTTTGACTTACTTGTATCAAAATTTCAATGATTTGTATAGTCATGACTCTCATGTTGAAAAGTCGAAAATTTTCAAAAAATGTTTTTTCTATCGAAAAATGTCAAATTTGATCATTTTTGGCTTATTTATACTTAGTCCAGTCATAAACGACCTCTATGTATACATTTTGACTTACTGACTTACTTGGATCAAAATTTCAATGATTTGTATAGTCATGACTCTCATGTTGAAAAATCGAAAATTTTCAAAAAATGTTTTTTCTATCGAAAAATGTCAAATTTGATCATTTTTGGCTTATTTATACTTAGTCCAGTCATAAACGACCTCTATGTATACATTTTGACATACATGGATCAAAATTTCAATGATTTGTATAGTCATGACTCTCATGTTGAAAAATCGAAAATTTTCAAAAAATGTTTTTTCTATCGAAAAATGTCAAATTTGATCATTTTTGGCTTATTTATACTTAGTCCAGTCATAAACGACCTCTATGTATACATTTTGACTTACTGACTTACTTGGATCAAAATTTCAATGATTTGTATAGTCATGACTCTCATGTTGAAAAATCGAAAATTTTCAAAAAAATGTTTTTTTCTATCGAAAAATGTCAAATTTGATCATTTTTGGCTTATTTATACTTAGTCCAGTCATAAACGACCTCTATGTATACATTTTTGACATACATGGATCAAAATTTCAATGATTTGTATAGTCATGACTCTCATGTTGAAAAATCGAAAATTTTCAAAAAATGTTTTTTCTATCGAAAAATGTCAAATTTGATCATTTTTGGCTTATTTATGCTTAGTCCAGTCATAAACGACCACTGTGTATACATTTTGACTTACTTGGATCAAAATTTCAATGATTTGTATAGTCATGACTCTCATGTTGAAAAATCGAAAATTTTCAAAAAATGTTTTTTCTATCGAAAAATGTCAAATTTGATCATTTTTGGCTTATTTATACTTAGTCCAGTCATAAACGACCTCTATGTATACTTTTTGACTTACTTTTATCAAAATTTCAATGATTTGTGTAGTCATGACATTCTAGTTGAAAAATCCAAAAATTTCAAAAAATGTTTTTTCTATCGAAAAATGTAAAATTTTATCATTTTTGGCTTATTTATACTTAGTCCAGTCATAAACGACCTCTATGTATACATTTTGACTTACTTGGATCAAAATTTCAATGATTTGTATAGTCATGACTCTCATGTTGAAAAATCGAAATTTTTCAAAAAATGTTTTTTCTATCGAAAAATGTCAAATTTGATCATTTTTGGCTTATTCATACTTAGTCCAGTCATAAAGGACCTCTATGTATACATTTCGATTTACTTGGATCAAAATTTCAATGATTTGTATAGTCATGACTCTCATGTTGAAAAATCGAAAATTTTCAAAAAATGTTTTTTCTATCGAAAAATGTCAAATTTGATCATTTTTGGCTTATTTATACTTAGTCCAGTCATAAACGACCTCTATGTATACATTTTGACTTACTTGGATCAAAGTTTCAATGATTTGTATAGTCATGACTCTCATGTTGTAAAATCGGAAATTTTCAAAAAATGTTTTTTCTATCGAAGAATGTCAAATTTGATTATTTTTGGCTTATTTATATTTAGTCCAGTCATTAACGACCTCTTTGTATACATTTTGACCTACTTGGATCAAAATTTCAATGATTTGTATAGTCATGACTCTCATGTTGAAAAATCGAAAATTTTCAAAAAATGTTTTTTTCTATCGAAAAATGTCAAATTTGATCATTTTTGGCTTATTTATACTTAGTCCAGTCATAAAGGACCTGTATGTATACATTTTGACTTACTTGGATCAAAATTTCAATGATTTGTATAGTCATGACATTCTAGTTGTAAAATCGGAAATTTTCAAAAAATGTTTTTTCTATCGAAAAATGTCAAATTAAATCATTTTTGGCATATTTATACTTAGTCCAGTCATAAACGACCTCTATGTATACATTTTGACTTACTTGGATCAAAATTTCAATGATTTGTATAGTCATGACTCTCATGTTGAAATATCGAAAATTTTCAAAAAATGTTTTTTCTATCGATAAATGTCAAATTTTATCATTTTTGGCTTATTTATACTTAGTCCAGTCATAAAGGACCTCTATGTATACATTTTGACTTACTTGGATCAAAATTTCAATGATTTGTATAGTCATGACTCTCATGTTGAAAAATCGAAAATTTTCAAAAAATGTTTTTTCTATCGAAAAATGTCAAATTTGATCATTTTTGGCTTATTTATACTTAGTCCAGTCATAAACGACCTCTATGAATACATTTTGACATACATGGATCAAAATTTCAATGATTTGTATAGTCATGACTCTCATGTTGAAAAATCGAAAATTTTCAAAAAATGTTTTTTCTATCGAAAAATGTCAAATTTGATCATTTTTGGCTTATTTATACTTAGTCCAGTCATAAACGACCTCTGTGTATACATTTTGACTTAAATGGATCAAAATTTCAATGATTTGTATAGTCATGACTCTCATGTTGAAAAATCGAAAATTTTCAAAAAATGTTTTTTCTATCGAAAAATGTCAAATTTGATCATTTTTGGCTTATTTATACTTAGTCCAGTCATAAACGACCTCTATGTATACTTTTTGACTTACTTTTATCAAAATTTCAATGATTTGTGTAGTCATGACATTCTAGTTGAAAAATCCAAAAATTTCAAAAAATGTTTTTTCTATCGAAAAATGTAAAATTTTATCATTTTTGGCTTATTTATACTTAGTCCAGTCATAAACGACCTCTATGTATACATTTTGACTTACTTGGATCAAAATTTCAATGATTTGTATAGTCATGACTCTCATGTTGAAAAATCGAAATTTTTCAAAAAATGTTTTTTCTATCGAAAAATGTCAAATTTGATCATTTTTGGCTTATTCATACTTAGTCCAGTCATGAAGGACCTCTATGTATACATTTTGACTTACTTGGATCAAAATTTCAATGATTTGTATAGTCATGACATTCTAGTTGAAAAATCGAAAATTTCCAAAAAATGTTGTTTCTATCGAAAACTCTCAAATTTGATCATTTTTGGCTTATTTATACTTAGTCCAGTCATAAACGACCTCTATGTATACATTTTGACTTACTTGGATCAAAATTTCAATGATTTGTATAGTCATGACTCTCATGTTGAAAAATCGAAAATTTTCAAAAAATGTTTTTTCTATCGAAAAATGTCAAATTTGATCATTTTTGTCTTATTTATACTTAGTCCAGTCATAAACGACCTCTATGTATACATTTTGACTTACTTGGATCAAAATTTCAATGATTTTTATTGTCATGACTCTCATGTTGAAAAATCGAAAATTTTCAAAAAATGTTTTTTCTATCGAAAAATGTCAAATTTGATCATTTTTGGCTTATTTATACTTAGTCCAGTCATAAACGACCTCTATGTATACTTTTTGACTTACTTTTATCAAAATTTCAATGATTTGTGTAGTCATGACATTCTAGTTGAAAAATCCAAAAATTTCAAAAAATGTTTTTTCTATCGAAAAATGTAAAATTTTATCATTTTTGGCTTATTTATACTTAGTCCAGTCATAAACGACCTCTATGTATACATTTTGACTTACTTGGATCAAAATTTCAATGATTTGTATAGTCATGACTCTCATGTTGAAAAATCGAAATTTTTCAAAAAATGTTTTTTCTATCGAAAAATGTCAAATTTGATCATTTTTGGCTTATTCATACTTAGTCCAGTCATAAAGGACCTCTATGTATACATTTCGATTTACTTGGATCAAAATTTCAATGATTTGTATAGTCATGACTCTCATGTTGAAAAATCGAAAATTTTCAAAAAATGTTTTTTCTATCGAAAAATGTCAAATTTGATCATTTTTGGCTTATTTATACTTAGTCCAGTCATAAACGACCTCTATGTATACATTTTGACTTACTTGGATCAAAGTTTCAATGATTTGTATAGTCATGACTCTCATGTTGTAAAATCGGAAATTTTCAAAAAATGTTTTTTCTATCGAAAAATGTCAAATTTGATTATTTTTGGCTTATTTATATTTAGTCCAGTCATTAACGACCTCTTTGTATACATTTTGACCTACTTGGATCAAAATTTCAATGATTTGTATAGTCATGACTCTCATGTTGAAAAATCGAAAATTTTCAAAAAATGTTTTTTTTCTATCGAAAAATGTCAAATTTGATCATTTTTGGCTTATTTATACTTAGTCCAGTCATAAAGGACCTGTATGTATACATTTTGACTTACTTGGATCAAAATTTCAATGATTTGTATAGTCATGACATTCTAGTTGTAAAATCGGAAATTTTCAAAAAATGTTTTTTGTTGTTTTTTCTATCGAAAAATGTCAAATTAGATCATTTTTGGCATATTTATACTTAGTCCAGTCATAAACGACCTCTATGTATACATTTTGACTTACTTGGATCAAAATTTCAATGATTTGTATAGTCATGACTCTCATGTTGAAATATCGAAAATTTTCAAAAAATGTTTTTTCTATCGATAAATGTCAAATTTTATCATTTTTGGCTTATTTATACTTAGTCCAGTCATAAAGGACCTCTATGTATACATTTTGACTTACTTGGATCAAAATTTCAATGATTTGTATAGTCATGACTCTCATGTTGAAAAATCGAAAATTTTCAAAAAATGTTTTTTCTATCGAAAAATGTCAAATTTGATCATTTTTGGCTTATTTATACTTAGTCCAGTCATAAACGACCTCTATGTATACATTTTGACATACATGGATCAAAATTTCAATGATTTGTATAGTCATGACTCTCATGTTGAAAAATCGAAAATTTTCAAAAAATGTTTTTTTCTATCGAAAAATGTCAAATTTGATCATTTTTGGCTTATTTATACTTAGTCCAGTCATAAACGACCTCTGTGTATACATTTTGACTTACTTGGATCAAAATTTCAATGATTTGTATAGTCATGACTCTCATGTTGAAAAATCGAAAATTTTCAAAAAATGTTTTTTCTATCGAAAAATGTCAAATTTGATCATTTTTGGCTTATTTATACTTAGTCCAGTCATAAACGACCTCTATGTATACTTTTTGACTTACTTTTATCAAAATTTCAATGATTTGTGTAGTCATGACATTCTAGTTGAAAAATCCAAAAATTTCAAAAAATGTTTTTTTCTATCGAAAAATGTAAAATTTTATCATTTTTGGCTTATTTATACTTAGCCCAGTCATAAACGACCTCTATGTATACATTTTGACTTACTTGGATCAAAATTTCAATGATTTGTATAGTCATGACTCTCATGTTGAAAAATCGAAATTTTTCAAAAAATGTTTTTTCTATCGAAAAATGTCAAATTTGATCATTTTTGGCTTATTCATACTTAGTCCAGTCATAAAGGACCTCTATGTATACATTTTGACTTACTTGGATCAAAATTTCAATGATTTGTATAGTCATGACATTCTAGTTGAAAAATCGAAAATTTCCAAAAAATGTTGTTTCTATCGAAAACTCTCAAATTTGATCATTTTTGGCTTATTTATACTTAGTCCAGTCATAAACGACCTCTATGTATACATTTTGACTTACTTGGATCAAAATTTCAATGATTTGTATAGTCATGACTCTCATGTTGAAAAATCGAAAATTTTCAAAAAATGTTTTTTCTATCGAAAAATGTCAAATTTGATCATTTTTGTCTTATTTATACTTAGTCCAGTCATAAACGACCTCTATGTATACATTTTGACTTACTTGGATCAAAATTTCAATGATTTTTATTGTCATGACTCTCATGTTGAAAAATCGAAAATTTTCAAAAATGTTTTTTCTATCGAAAAATGTCAAATTTGATCATTTTTGGCTTATTTATACTTAGTCCAGTCATAAACGACCTCTATGTATACATTTTGACATACATGGATCAAAATTTCAATGATTTGTATAGTCATGACTCTCATAATGAAAAAACGAAAATTTTCAAAAAATATTTTTTCTATCGAAAAGTGTCAAATTTGATCATTTTTGTCTTATTTATACTTAGTCCACTCATAAACGACCTTTATGAATACATTTTGACTTACTTGGATCAAAATTTCAATGATTTGTATAGTCATGACTCTCATGTTGAAAAATCGAAAATTTTCAAAAAATGTTTTTTCTATCGAAAAATGTCAAATTTGATCATTTTTGTCTTATTTATACTTAGTCCAGTCATAAACGACCTCTATGTATACATTCTGACTTACTTGGATCAAAATTTCAATGATTTTTATTGTCATGACTCTCATGTTGAAAAATCGAAAATTTTCAAAAAATGTTTTTTCTATCGAAAAATGTCAAATTTGATCATTTTTGGCTTATTTATACTTATTCCAGTCATAAACGACCTCTATGTATACATTTTGACATACATGGATCAAAATTTCAATGATTTGTATAGTCATGACTCTCATGTTGAAAAGTCGAAAATTTTCAAAAAATGTTTTTTCTATCGAAAAATGTCAAATTTGATCATTTTTGGCTTATTTATACTTAGTCCAGTCATAAACGACCTCGTATACATTTTGACTTACTTGGATCAAAATTTCAATGATTTGTATAGTCATGACTCTCATGTTGAAAAATCGAAAATTTTCAAAAAATGTTTTTTGTGTGGAAAAATGTCAAATTTGATCATTTTTGGCTTATTTATACTTAGTCCAGTCATAAACGACCTCTATGTATACATTTTGACTTACTGACTTACTTGGATCAAAATTTCAATGATTTGTATAGTCATGACTCTCATGTTGAAAAATCGAAAATTTTCAAAAAAATGTTTTTTCTATCGAAAAATGTCAAATTTGATCATTTTTGGCTTATTTATACTTAGTCCAGTCATAAAGGACCTCTATATATACATTTTGACTTACTTGGATCAAAATTTCAATGATTTGTATAGTCATGACTCTCATGTTGAAAAATCGAAAATTTTCAAAAAATGTTTTTTCTATCGAAAAATGTCAAATTTGATCATTTTTGGCTTATTTATACTTAGTCCAGTCATAAAGGACCTCTATGTATACTTTTTGACTTACTTGGATCAAAATTTCAATGATTTGTGTAGTCATGACATTCTAGTTGATAAATCCAAAATTTTCAAAAAATGTTTTTTCTATCGAAAAATGTAAAATTTTATCATTTTTGGCTTATTTATACTTAGTCCAGTCATAAACGACCTCTATGTATACATTTTGACTTACTGACTTACTTGGATCAAAATTTCAATGATTTGTATAGTCATGACTCTCATGTTGAAAAATCGAAAATTTTCAAAAAATGTTTTTTCTATCGAAAAATGTCATATTTGATCATTTTTGACTTATTTATACTTAGTCCAGTCATAAACGACCTCTATGTATACATTTTGACTTACTTGGATCAAAATTTCAATGATTTGTATAGTCATGACTCTCATGTTGAAAAATCGAAAATTTTCAAAAAATGTTTTTTCTATCGAAAAATGTCAAATTTGATCGTTTGGCTAATTTATACTTAGTCCAGTCATAAAGGACCTCTATGTATACATTTTGACTTACTTGGATCAAAATTTCAATGATTTGTGTTGTCATGACTCTCATGTTGAAAAATCGAAAATTTTCAAAAAATTTTTTTCTATCGAAAAATGTCAAATTTGATCATTTTTGGCTTATTTATACTTAGTCCAGTCATAAACGAACTCTATGTATACATTTTGACTTACTTGGATCAAAATTTCAATGATTTGTATAGTCATGACTCTCATGTTGAAAAATCGAAAATTTTCAAAAAATGTTTTTTCTATCGAAAAATGTCAAATTTGATCATTTTTGGCTTTTTTATACTTAGTCCAGTCATAAAGGACCTCTCTGTATACATTTTGACCTAATTGGATCAAAATTTTAATGATTTGTATAGTCATGACTCTCATGTTGAAAAATCGAAAATTTTCAAAAAATGTTTTCTCTATCGAAAAATGTCAAATTTGATCATTTTTGTCTTATTTATACTTAGTCCAGTCATAAACGACCTCTTTGTATACATTTTGACTTACTTGGATCAAAATTTCAATGATTTGTATAGTCATGACTCTCATGTTGAAAAAACGAAAATTTTCAAAAAATGTTTTCTCTATCGAAAAATGTCAAATTTGATCATTTTTGGCTTATTTATACTTAGTCCAGTCATAAACGACCTCTATGTATACATTATGACATACTTGGAACAAAATTTCAATGATTTGTATAGTCATGACTCTCATGTTGAAAAATCGAAAATTTTCAAAAAATTTTTTTTCTATCGAAAAATGTCAAATTTGATCATTTTTGGCTTATTTATACTTAGTCTTGTCATAAAGGACCTCTATGTATACATTTTGACTTACTTGGATCAAAATTTCAATGATTTGTATAGTCATGACTCTCATGTTGAAAAATCGAAAATTTTCAAAAAATGTTTTTTCTATCGAAAAATGTCAAATTTGATCATTTTTGGCTTATTTATACTTAGTCTTGTCATAAAGGACCTCTTTGTAAACATTTTGACTTACTTGGATCAAAATTTCAATGATTTGTATAGTCATGACTCTCATGTTGAAAAATCGAAAATTTTCAAAAAATGTTTTTTATATCGAAAAATGTCAAATTTGATCATTTTTGGCTTATTTATACTTAGTCCAGTCATAAACGACCTCTATGTTTACATTTTGACTTGGATAAAATTTCAATGATTTGTATAGTCATGACTCTCATGTTGAAAATCGAAAATTTTCAAAAAATGTTTTTTCTATCGAAAAATGTCAAATTTGATCATTTTTGGGTTATTTATACTTAGTCCAGTCATAAAGGACCTCTATGTATACATTTTGACTTACTTGGATCAAAATTTCAATGATTTGTATAGTCATGACTCTCATGTTGAAACATCGAAAATTTTCAAAAAATGTTTTTTCTTTCGAAAAATGTCAAATTTGATCATTTTTGGCTTATTTATACTTAGTCCAGTCATAAACGACCTCTATGTATACATTTTGACTTACTTGGATCAAAATTTCAATGATTTGTATAGTCATGACATTCTAGTTGAAAAATCGAAAATTTTCAAAAAATGTTGTTTCTATCGAAAACTCTCAAATTTGATCATTTTTGGCTTATTTATACTTAGTCCAGTCATAAACGACCTCTATGTATACATTTTGACTTACTTGGATCAGAATTTCAATGATTTGTATAGTCATGACATTCTAGTTGAAAAATCGAAAATTTTCAAAAAATGTTGTTTCTATCGAAAACTCTCAAATTTGATCATTTTTGGCTTATTTATACTTAGTCCAGTCATAAACGAACTCTATGTATACATTTTGACTTACTTGGATCAAAATTTCAATGATTTGTATAGTCATGACTCTCATGTTAAAAAATCGAAAATTTTCAAAAAATGTTTTTTCTATCGAAAAATGTCAAATTTGATCATTTTTGGCTTATTTATACTTAGTCCAGTCATAAGCAACCTCTTTGTATACATTTTGACTTACTTGGATCAAAATTTCAATGATTTGTATAGTCATGACTCTCATGTTGAAAAATCGAAAATTTTCAAAAAATGTTTTCTCTATCGAAAAATGTCAAATTTGATCATTTTTGGCTTATTTATACTTAGTCCAGTCATAAGCGACCTCTATGTATACATTTTGACTTACTTGGATCAAAATTTCAATGATTTGTATAGTCATGACTCTCATGTTGAAAAATCGAAAATTTTCAAAAAATGTTTTTTCTATCGAAAAATGTCAAATTTGATCATTTTTGGCTTATTTATACTTAGTCCAGTCATAAACGACCTCTATGTAAACATTTTGACTTACTTGGATCAAAATTTCAATGATTTGTATAGTCATGACTCTCATGTTGAAAAATCGAAAATTTCCAAAAAATGTTGTTTCTATCGAAAACTCTCAAATTTGATCATTTTTGGCTTATTTATACTTAGTCCAGTCATAAGCGACCTCTATGTATACATTTTGACTTACATGGATCAAAATTTCAATGATTTGTATTGTCATGACTCTCATGTTGAAAAATCGAAAATTTTCAAAAAATGTTTTTTCTATCGAAAAATGTCAAATTTGATCATTTTTGGCTTATGTATACTTAGTCCAGTCATAAACGACCTCTATGTATACATTTTGACTTACTTGGATCAAAATTTCAATGATTTGTATAGTCATGACTCTCATTATGAAAAATCGAAAATTTTCAAAAAATGTTTTTTCTATCGACTAATGTCAAATTTGATCATTTTTGTCTTATTTATACTTAGTTCACTCATAAACGACCTTTATGAATACATTTTGACTTACTTTGATCAAAATTTCAATGATTTGTATAGTCATGACTCTCATGTTGAAAAATCGAAAAATTTCAAAGAATGTTGTTTTTTCTATCGAAAAATGTCAAATTTGATCAATTTTGGCTTATTTCTACTTAGTCCAGTCATAAAGGACCTCTATGTATACATTTTGACTTACTTGGATCAAAATTTCAATGATTTGTATAGTCATGACTCTCTTGTTGAAAAATCGAAAATTTTCAAAAAATGTTTTTTCTATCGAAAAATGTCAAATTTGATCATTTTTGGCTTATGTATACTTAGTCCAGTCATAAACGACCTCTATGTATACATTTTGACTTACTTGGATCAAAATTTCAATGATTTGTATAGTCATGACTCTCATGTTGAAAAATCGAAAATTTTCAAAAAATGTTTTTTCTATCGAAAAATGTCAAATTTGATCATTTTTGGCTTATTTATACTTAGTCCAGTCATAAACGACCTCTATGTAAACATTTTGACTTACTTGGATCAAAATTTCAATGATTTGTATAGTCATGACTCTCATGTTGAAAAATCGAAAATTTCCAAAAAATGTTGTTTCTATCGAAAACTCTCAAATTTGATCATTTTTGGCTTATTTATACTTAGTCCAGTCATAAGCGACCTCTATGTATACATTTTGACTTACATGGATCAAAATTTCAATGATTTGTATTGTCATGACTCTCATGTTGAAAAATCGAAAATTTTCAAAAAATGTTTTTTCTATCGAAAAATGTCAAATTTGATCATTTTTGGCTTATTCATACTTAGTCCAGTCATATAGACCCCTATGTATACATTTTGACTTACTTGGATCAAAATTTCAATGATTTGTATAGTCATGACTCTCATTATGAAAAATCGAAAATTTTCAAAAAATGTTTTTTCTATCGACTAATGTCAAATTTGATCATTTTTGGCTTATTTATACTTAGTCCAGTCATAAACGGCCTCTATGTATACATTTTGACATACATGGATCAAAATTTCAATGATTTGTATAGTCATGACTCTCATGTTGAAAAATCGAAAAATTTCAAAGAATGTTGTTTTTTCTATCGAAAAATGTCAAATTTGATCAATTTTGGCTTATTTCTACTAAGTCCAGTCATAAAGGACCTCTATGTATACATTTTGACTTACTTGGATAAAAATTTCAATGATTTGTATAGTCATGACTCTCTTGTTGAAAAATCGAAAATTTTCAAAAAATGTTTTTTCTATCGAAAAATGTCAAATTTGATCATTTTTGGCTTATGTATACTTAGTCCAGTCATAAACGACCTCTATGTATACATTTTGACTTACTTGGATCAAAATTTCAATGATTTGTATAGTCATGACTCTCATGTTGAAAAATCGAAAATTTTCAAAAAATGTTTTTTCTATCGAAAAATGTCAAATTTGATCATTTTTGGCTTATTTATACTTAGTCCAGTCATAAACGGCCTCTATGTATACATTTTGACATACATGGATCAAAATTTCAATGATTTGTATAGTCATGACTCTCATGTTGAAAAATCGAAAATTTTCAAAAAATGTTTTTTCTATCGAAAAATGTCAAATTTGATCATTTTTGGCTTATTTATACTTAGTCCAGTCATAAACGACCTCTATGTATACATTTTGACATACTTGGAACAAAATTTCAATGATTTGTATAGTCATGACTCTCATGTTGAAAAATCGAAAATTTTCAAAAAATGTTTTTTCTATCGAAAAATGTCAAATTTGATCATTTTTGGCTTATTTATACTTAGTCTTGTCATAAAGGACCTCTTTGTAAACATTTTGACCTACTTGGATCAAAATTTCAATGATTTGTATAGTCATGACTCTCATGTTGAAAAATCGAAAATTTTCAAAAAATGTTTTTTCTATCGAAAAATGTCAAATTTGATCATTTTTGGCTTATTTATACTTAGTCCAGTCATAAACGACCTCTATGTATACATTTTGACTTACTTGGATCAAAATTTCAATGATTTGTATAGTCATGACATTCTAGTTGAAAAATCGAAAATTTTCAAAAAATGTTGTTTCTATCGAAAACTCTCAAATTTGATCATTTTTGGCTTATTTATACTTAGTCCAGTCATAAACGAACTCTATGTATACATTTTGACTTACTTGGATCAAAATTTCAATGATTTGTATAGTCATGACTCTCATGTTGAAAAATCGAAAATTTTCAAAAAATGTTTTTTCTATCGAAAAATGTCAAATTTGATCATTTTTGGCTTATTTATACTTAGTCCAGTCATAAACGACCTCTATGTATACATTTTGACATACTTGGATCAAAATTTCAATGATTTGTATAGTCATGACTCTCATGTTGAAAAATCGAAAATTTTCAAAAAATGTTTTTTCTATCGAAAAATGTCAAATTTGATCATTTTTGGCTTATTTATACTTAGTCCAGTCATAAACAACCTCTTTGTATACATTTTGACTTACTTGGATCAAAATATCAATGATTTGTATAGTCATGACATTCTAGTTGAAAAATCGAAAATTTTCAAAAAATGTTTTTTCTATCGAAAAATGTCAAATTTGATCATTTTTGGCTTATTTATACTTAGTCCAGTCATAAACGACCTCTATGTATACATTTTGACTTACTTGGATCAAAATTTCAATGATTTGTATAGTAATGACATTCTAGTTGAAAAATCGAAAATTTTCAAAAATGTTTTTTCTATCGAAAAATGTCAAATTTGATCATTTTTGGCTTATTTATACTTAGTGAAGTCATAAACGACTTCGTATACATTTTGACTTACTTGGATCAAAATTTCAATGATTTGTATAGTCATGACTCTCATGTTGAAAAATCGAAAATTTTCCAAAAATTTTTTTCTATCGAAAAATGTCAAATTTGATCATATTTGGCTTATTCATACTTAGTCCAGTCATAAAGGACCTCTATGTATACATTTTGACCTAATTGGATCAAAATTTTAATGATTTGTATAGTCATGACTCTCATGTTGAAAAATCGAAAATTTTCAAAAAATGTTTTCTCTATCGAAAAATGTCAAATTTGATCATTTTTGTCTTATTTATACTTAGTCCAGTCATAAACGACCTCTATGTATACATTTTGACTTACTTGGATCAAAATTTCAATGATTTGTATAGTAATGACATTCTAGTTGAAAAATCGAAAATTTTCAAAAAATGTTTTTTCTATCGAAAAATGTCAAATTTGATCATTTTTGGCTTATTTATACTTAGTGAAGTCATAAACGACTTCGTTTACATTTTGACTTACTTGGATCAAAATTTCAATGATTTGTATAGTCATGACTCTCATGTTGAAAAATCGAAAATTTTCAAAAAATGTTTTTTGTATGGAAAAATGTCAAATTTGATCATTTTTGGCTTATTTATACTTAGTCCAGTCATAAACGACCTCTATGTATACATTTTGACTTACTTGGATCAAAATTTCAATGATTTGTATAGTCATGACTCTCATGTTGAAAAATCGAAAATTTTCAAAAAATGTTTTTTCTATCGAAAAATGTCAAATTTGATCATTTTTGGCTTATTCATACTTAGTCCAGTCATAAAGGACCTCTATGTATACATTTTGACCTAATTGGATCAAAATTTTAATGATTTGTATAGTCATGACTCTCATGTTGAAAAATCGAAAATTTTCAAAAAATGTTTTTTCTATCGAAAAATGTCAAATTTGATCATTTTTGTCTTATTTATACTTAGTCCAGTCATAAACGACCTCTTTGTTTACATTTTGACTTACTTGGATCAAAATTTCAATGATTTGTATAGTCATGACTCTCATGTTGAAAAATCGAAAATTTTCAAAAAATGTTTTCTCTATCGAAAAATGTCAAATTTGATCATTTTTGGCTTATTTATACTTAGTCCAGTCATAAACGACCTCTATGTATACATTTTGACATACTTGGAACAAAATTTCAATGATTTGTATAGTCATGACTCTCATGTTGAAAAATCGAAAATTTTCAAAAAATGTTTTTTTATGGAAAAATGTCAAATTTGATCATTTTTGGCTTATTTATACTTAGTCTTGTCATAAAGGACCTCTTTGTAAACATTTTGACTTACTTGGATCAAAATTTCAATGATTTGTATAGTCATGACTCTCATGTTGAAAAATCGAAAATTTTCAAAAAATGTTTTTTCTATCGAAAAATGTCAAATTTGATCATTTTTGGCTTATTTATACTTAGTCCAGTCATAAACGACCTCTATGTTTACATTTTGACTTGGATAAAAATTTCAATGATTTGTATAGTCATGACTCTCATGTTGAAAATCGAAAATTTTCAAAAAATGTTGTTTCTATCGAAAACTCTCAAATTTGATCATTTTTGGCTTATTTATACTTAGTCCAGTCATAAGGGACCTCTATGTATACATTTTGACTTACATGGATCAAAATTTCAATGATTTGTATAGTCATGACTCTCATGTTGAAAAATCGAAAATTTCCAAAAAATGTTGTTTCTATCGAAAACTCTCAAATTTGATCATTTTTGGCTTATTTATACTTAGTCCAGTCATAAGCGACCTCTATGTATACATTTTGACTTACATGGATCAAAATTTCAATGATTTGTATTGTCATGACTCTCATGTTGAAAAATCGAAAATTTTCAAAAAATGTTTTTTCTATCGAAAAATGTCAAATTTGATCATTTTTGGCTTATTCATACTTAGTCCAGTCATATAGACCCCTATGTATACATTTTGACTTACTTGGATCAAAATTTCAATGATTTGTATAGTCATGACTCTCATTATGAAAAATCGAAAATTTTCAAAAAATGTTTTTTCTATCGACTAATGTCAAATTTGATCATTTTTGTCTTATTTATACTTAGTTCACTCATAAACGACCTTTATGAATACATTTTGACTTACTTTGATCAAAATTTCAATGATTTGTATAGTCATGACTCTCATGTTGAAAAATCGAAAAATTTCAAAGAATGTTGTTTTTTCTATCGAAAAATGTCAAATTTGATCAATTTTGGCTTATTTCTACTTAGTCAAGTCATAAAGGACCTCTATGTATACATTTTGACTTACTTGGATCAAAATTTCAATGATTTGTATAGTCATGACTCTCTTGTTGAAAAATCGAAAATTTTCAAAAAATGTTTTTTCTATCGAAAAATGTCAAATTTGATCATTTTTGGCTTATGTATACTTAGTCCAGTCATAAACGACCTCTATGTATACATTTTGACTTACTTGGATCAAAATTTCAATGATTTGTATAGTCATGACTCTCATGTTGAAAAATCGAAAATTTTCAAAAAATGTTTTTTCTATCGAAAAATGTCAAATTTGATCATTTTTGGCTTATTTATACTTAGTCCAGTCATAAACGACCTCTATGTAAGCATTTTGACTTACTTGGATCAAAATTTCAATGATTTGTATAGTCATGACTCTCATGTTGAAAAATCGAAAATTTCCAAAAAATGTTGTTTCTATCGAAAACTCTCAAATTTGATCATTTTTGGCTTATTTATACTTAGTCCAGTCATAAGCGACCTCTATGTATACATTTTGACTTACATGGATCAAAATTTCAATGATTTGTATTGTCATGACTCTCATGTTGAAAAATCGAAAATTTTCAAAAAATGTTTTTTCTATCGAAAAATGTCAAATTTGATCATTTTTGGCTTATTCATACTTAGTCCAGTCATATAGACCCCTTTGTATACATTTTGACTTACTTGGATCAAAATTTCAATGATTTGTATAGTCATGACTCTCATTATGAAAAATCGAAAATTTTCAAAAAATGTTTTTTCTATCGAATAATGTCAAATTTGATCATTTTTGGCTTATTTATACTTAGTCCAGTCATAAACGGCCTCTATGTATACATTTTGACATACATGGATCAAAATTTCAATGATTTGTATAGTCATGACTCTCATGTTGAAAAATCGAAAAATTTCAAAGAATGTTGTTTTTTCTATCGAAAAATGTCAAATTTGATCAATTTTGGCTTATTTCTACTTAGTCCAGTCATAAAGGACCTCTATGTATACATTTTGACTTACTTGGATCAAAATTTCAATGATTTGTATAGTCATGACTCTCTTGTTGAAAAATCGAAAATTTTCAAAAAATGTTTTTTCTATCGAAAAATGTCAAATTTGATCATTTTTGGCTTATGTATACTTAGTCCAGTCATAAACGACCTCTATGTATACATTTTGACTTACTTGGATCAAAATTTCAATGATTTGTATAGTCATGACTCTCATGTTGAAAAATCGAAAATTTTCAAAAAATGTTTTTTCTATCGAAAAATGTCAAATTTGATCATTTTTGGCTTATTTATACTTAGTCCAGTCATAAACGGCCTCTATGTATACATTTTGACATACATGGATCAAAATTTCAATGATTTGTATAGTCATGACTCTCATGTTGAAAAATCGAAAATTTTCAAAAAATGTTTTTTCTATCGAAAAATGTCAAATTTGATCATTTTTGGCTTATTTATACTTAGTCCAGTCATAAACGACCTCTATGTATACATTTTGACATACTTGGAACAAAATTTCAATGATTTGTATAGTCATGACTCTCATGTTGAAAAATCGAAAATTTTCAAAAAATGTTTTTTCTATCGAAAAATGTCAAATTTGATCATTTTTGGCTTATTTATACTTAGTCTTGTCATAAAGGACCTCTTTGTAAACATTTTGACCTACTTGGATCAAAATTTCAATGATTTGTATAGTCATGACTCTCATGTTGAAAAATCGAAAATTTTCAAAAAATGTTTTTTCTATCGAAAAATGTCAAATTTGATCATTTTTGGCTTATTTATACTTAGTCCAGTCATAAACGACCTCTATGTATACATTTTGACTTACTTGGATCAAAATTTCAATGATTTGTATAGTCATGACATTCTAGTTGAAAAATCGAAAATTTTCAAAAAATGTTGTTTCTATCGAAAACTCTCAAATTTGATCATTTTTGGCTTATTTATACTTAGTCCAGTCATAAACGAACTCTATGTATACATTTTGACTTACTTGGATCAAAATTTCAATGATTTGTATAGTCATGACTCTCATGTTGAAAAATCGAAAATTTTCAAAAAATGTTTTTTCTATCGAAAAATGTCAAATTTGATCATTTTTGGCTTATTTATACTTAGTCCAGTCATAAACGACCTCTATGTATACATTTTGACATACTTGGATCAAAATTTCAATGATTTGTATAGTCATGACTCTCATGTTGAAAAATCGAAAATTTTCAAAAAATGTTTTTTCTATCGAAAAATGTCAAATTTGATCATTTTTGGCTTATTTATACTTAGTCCAGTCATAAACAACCTCTTTGTATACATTTTGACTTACTTGGATCAAAATATCAATGATTTGTATAGTCATGACATTCTAGTTGAAAAATCGAAAATTTTCAAAAAATGTTTTTTCTATCGAAAAATGTCAAATTTGATCATTTTTGGCTTATTTATACTTAGTCCAGTCATAAACGAACTCTATGTATACACTTTGACTTACTTGGATCAAAATTTCAATGATTTGTATAGTCATGACTCTCATGTTGAAAAATCGAAAATTTTCAAAAAATGTTTTTTGTATGGAAAAATGTCAAATTTGATCATTTTTGGCTTATTTATACTTAGTCCAGTCATAAACGACCTCTATGTATACATTTTGACCTAATTGGATCAAAATTTTAATGATTTGTATAGTCATGACTCTCATGTTGAAAAATCGAAAATTTTCAAAAAATGTTTTCTCTATCGAAAAATGTCAAATTTGATCATTTTTGTCTTATTTATACTTAGTCCAGTCATAAACGACCTCTATGTATACATTTTGACTTACTTGGATCAAAATTTCAATGATTTGTATAGTAATGACATTCTAGTTGAAAAATCGAAAATTTTCAAAAAATGTTTTTTCTATCGAAAAATGTCAAATTTGATCATTTTTGGCTTATTTATACTTAGTGAAGTCATAAACGACTTCGTATACATTTTGACTTACTTGGATCAAAATTTCAATGATTTGTATAGTCATGACTCTCATGTTGAAAAATCGAAAATTTTCAAAAAATGTTTTTTCTATCGAAAAATGTCAAATTTGATCATTTTTGGCTTATTCATACTTAGTCCAGTCATACAGACCTCTATGTATACATTTTGACTTACTTGGATCAAAATTTCAATGATTTGTATAGTCATGACTCTCATTATGAAAAATCGAAAAATTTCAAAAAATGTTTTTTCTATCGACTAATGTCAAATTTGATCATAGTTGGCTTATTTATACTTAGTCCAGTCATAAACGAACTCTATGTATACATTTTGACTTACTTGGATCAAAATTTCAATGATTTGTATAGTCATGACTCTCACGTTGAAAAATCGAAAATTTTCAAAAAATGTTTTTTCTATCGAAAAATGTCAAATTTGATCATTTTTGGCTTATTTATACTTAGTCCAGTCATAAACGACCTCTATGTATACATTTTGACTTACTTGGATCAAAATTTCAATGATTTGTATAGTCATGACATTCTAGTTGAAAAATCGAAATTTTTCAAAAAATGTTTTTTCTATCGAAAAATGTCAAATTTGATCATTTTTGGCTTATACATACTTAGTCCAGTCATAAAGGACCTCTATGTATACATTTTGACTTACTTGGATCAAAATTTCAATGATTTGTATAGTCATGACTCTCTTGTTGAAAAATCGAAAATTTTCAAAAAATGTTTTTTCTATCGAAAAATGTCAAATTTGATCATTTTTGGCTTATGTATACTTAGTCCAGTCATAAACGACCTCTATGTATACATTTTGACTTACTTGGATCAAAATTTCAATGATTTGTATAGTCATGACTCTCATGTTGAAAAATCGAAAATTTTCAAAAAATGTTTTTTCTATCGAAAAATGTCAAATTTGATCATTTTTGGCTTATTTATACTTAGTCCAGTCATAAACGACCTCTATGTATACATTTTGACATACATGGATCAAAATTTCAATGATTTGTATAGTCATGACTCTCATGTTGAAAAATCGAAAATTTTCAAAAAATGTTTTTTCTATCGAAAAATGTCAAATTTGATCATTTTTGGCTTATTTGTACTTAGTCCAGTCATAAAAGACCTCTATGTATACATTTTGAATTACTTGGATCAAAATTTCAATGATTTGTATAGTCATGACATTCTAGTTGAAAAATCGAAAATTTTCAAAAAATGTTGTTTCTATCGAAAACTCTCAAATTTGATCATTTTTGGCTTATTTATACTTAGTCCAGTCATAAAGGACCTCTATGTATACATTTTGACTTACTTGGATCAAAATTTCAATGATTTGTATAGTCATGACATTCTAGTTGAAAAATCGAAAATTTTCAAAAAATGTTTTTTCTATCGAAAAATGTCAAATTTGATCATTTTTGGCTTATTTATACTTAGTCCAGTCATAAACGAACTCTATGTATATATTTTGACTTACTTGGATCAAAATTTCAATGATTTGTATAGTCATGACATTCTAGTTGTAAAATCGGAAATTTTCAAAAAATGTTTTTTCTATCGAAAAATGTCAAATTTGATCATTTTTGGCATATTTATACTTAGTCAAGTCATAAACGACCTCTATGTATACATTTTGACTTACTTGGATCAAAATTTCAATGATTTGTATAGTCATGACTCTCATGTTGAAATATCGAAAATTTTCAAAAAATGTTTTTTCTATCGATAAATGTCAAATTTGATCATTTTTGGCTTATTTATACTTAGTCCAGTCATAAAGGACCTCTATGTATACATTTTGACTTACTTGGATCAAAATTTCAATGATTTGTATAGTCATGACTCTCATGTTGAAAAATCGAAAATTATCAAAAAATGTTTTTTCTATCGAAAAATGTCAAATTTGATCATTTTTGGCTTATTTACACTTAGTCCAGTCATAAACGACCTCTATGTATACATTTTGACTTACTTGAATCAAAATTTCAATGATTTGTATAGTCATGACTCTCATGTTGATAAATCGAAAATTTTCAAAAAATGTTTTTTCTATCGAAAATGTCAAATTTGATATTTTTTGGCTTATTTATACTTAGTCCAGTCATAAAGGACCTGTATGTATACATTTTGACTTACTTGGATCAAAATTTCAATGATTTGTATAGTCATGACATTCTAGTTGTAAAATCGGAAATTTTCAAAAAATGTTTTTTCTATCGAAAAATGTCGAATTTGATCATTTTTGGCATATTTATACTTAGTCCAGTCATAAACGACCTCTATGTATACATTTTGACTTACTTGGATCAAAATTTCAATGATTTATATAGTCATGACTCTCATGTTGAAATATCGAAAATTTTCAAAAAATGTTTTTTCTATCGATAAATGTCAAATTTGATCATTTTTGGCTTATTTATACTTAGTCCAGTCATAAAGGACCTCTATGTATACATTTTGACTTACTTGGATCAAAATTTCAATGATTTGTATAGTCATGACTCTCATGTTGAAAAATCGAAAATTATCAAAAAATGTTTTTTCTATCGAAAAAAGTCAAATTTGATCATTTTTGGCTTATTTACACTTAGTCCAGTCATAAACGACCTCTATGTATACATTTTGACTTACTTGAATCAAAATTTCAATGATTTGTATAGTCATGACTCTCATGTTGAAAAATCGAAAATTTTCAAAAAATGTTTTTTTCTATCGAAAAATGTCAAATTTGATATTTTTTGGCTTATTTATACTTAGTCCAGTCATAAAGGACCTGTATGTATACATTTTGACTTACTTGGATCAAAATTTCAATGATTTGTATAGTCATGACATTCTACTTGTAAAATCGAAAATTTTCAAAAAATGTTTTTTCTATCGAAAAATGTCAAATTTGATATTTTTTGGCTTATTTATACTTAGTCCAGTCATAAAGGACCTCTATGTATACATTTTGACTTACTTGGATCAAAATTTCAATGATTTGTATAGTCATGACATTCTAGTTGTAAAATCGGAAATTTTCAAAAAATGTTTTTTCTATCGAAAAATGTCAAATTTGATCATTTTTGGCATATTTATACTTGGTCCAGTCATAAAGGACCTCTATGTATACATTTTGACTTACTTGGATCAAAATTTCAATGATTTGTATAGTCATGACATTCTAGCTGTAAAATCGGAAATTTTCAAAAAATGTTTTTTCTATCGAAAAATGTCAAATTTGATCATTTTTGGCATATTTATACTTGGTCCAGTCATAAAGGACCTCTATGTATACATTTTGACTTACTTGGATCAAAATTTCAATGATTTGTATAGTCATGACTCTCATGTTGAAAAATCGAAAATTATCAAAAAATGTTTTTTCTATCGAAAAAAGTCAAATTTGATCATTTTTGGCTTATTTACACTTAGTCCAGTCATAAACGACCTCTATGTATACATTTTGACTTACTTGAATCAAAATTTCAATGATTTGTATAGTCATGACTCTCATGTTGAAAAATCGAAAATTTTCAAAAAATGTTTTTTCTATCGATAAATGTCAAATTTGATCATTTTTGGCTTATTTATACTTAGTCCAGTCATAAAGGACCTCTATGTATACATTTTGACTTACTTGGATCAAAATTTCAATGATTTGTATAGTCATGACTCTCATGTTGAAAAATCGAAAATTATCAAAAAATGTTTTTTCTATCGAAAAAAGTCAAATTTGATCATTTTTGGCTTATTTACACTTAGTCCAGTCATAAACGACCTCTATGTATACATTTTGACTTACTTGAATCAAAATTTCAATGATTTGTATAGTCATGACTCTCATGTTGAAAAATCGAAAATTTTCAAAAAATGTTTTTTCTATCGAAAAATGTCAAATTTGATATTTTTTTTCTTATTTATACTTAGTCCAGTCATAAAGGACCTGTATGTATACATTTTGACTTACTTGGATCAAAATTTCAATGATTTGTATAGTCATGACATTCTACTTGTAAAATCGAAAATTTTCAAAAAATGTTTTTTCTATCGAAAAATGTCAATTTTGATATTTTTTGGCTTATTTATACTTAATCCAGTCATAAAGGACCTCTATGTATACATTTTGACTTACTTGGATCAAAATTTCAATGATTTGTATAGTCATGACATTCTAGTTGTAAAATCGGAAATTTTCAAAAAATGTTTTTTCTATCGAAAAATGTCAAATTTGATCATTTTTGGCATATTTATACTTGGTCCAGTCATAAAGGACCTCTATGTATACATTTTGACTTACTTGGATCAAAATTTCAATGATTTGTATAGTCATGACATTCTAGTTGTAAAATCGGAAATTTTCAAAAAATGTTTTTTTCTATCGAAAAATGTCAAATTTGATCATTTTTGGCTTATTTCTACTTAGTAAAGTCATAAAGGACCTCTATGTATACATTTTGACTTACTTGGATCAAAATTTAATGATTTGTATAGTCATGACATTCTACTTGAAAAATCGAAAATTTTCAAAAAATGTTTTTTCTATCGAAAAATGTCAAATTTGATCATTTTTGGCTTATTTATACTTAGCCCAGTCATTAAGGACCTCAATGTATACATTTTGACTTACTTGGATCAAAATTTCAATGATTTTTATAGTCATGACTCTCATGTTGAAAAATCGAAAATTTTCAAAAAATGTTTTTTCTATCCAAGAATGTCATATTTGATCATTTTTGGCTTATTTATACTTGGTCCAGTCATAAAGGACCTCTATCTATACATTTTGACTTACTTGGATCAAAATTTCATTGATTTGTATAGTCATGACTCTCATGTTGAAAAATCGAAAATTTTCAAAAAATGTTTTTTTTATCGAAAAATGTCAAATTTGATCATTTTTGGCTTATTTATACTTAGTCCAGTCATAACGGATCTCTATGTATACATTTTGACTTACTTGGATCAAAATTTCAATGATTTGTATAGTCATGACATTCTAGTTGGAAAATCGAAAATTTTCAAAAAATGTTTTTTTCTATCGAAAAATGTCAAATTTGATCATTTTTGGCTTATTTATACTTAGTCCAGTCATAAACGACCTCTGTGTATACATTTTGACTTACTTGGATCAAAATTTCAATGATTTGTATAGTCATGACTCTCATGTTGTAAAATCGGAAATTTTCAAAAAATGTTTTTTCTATCGAAAAATGTCAAATTTGATTATTTTTGGCTTATTTATATTTAGTCCAGTCATAAACGACCTCTTTGTATACATTTTGACTTACTTGGATCAAAATTTCAATGATTTGTATAGTCATGACTCTCATGTTGAAAAATCGAAAATTTTCAAAAAATGTTTTTTCTATCGAAAAATGTCAAATTTGATCATTTTTGGCTTATTTATACTTAGTCCAGTCATAAAGGACCTGTATGTATACATTTTGACTTACTTGGATCAAAATTTCAATGATTTGTATAGTCATGACATTCTAGTTGTAAAATCGGAAATTTTCAAAAAATGTTTTTTCTTTCGAAAAATGTCATATTTGATCATTTTTGGCATATTTATACTTAGTCCAGTCATAAACGACCTCTATGTATACATTTTGACTTACTTGGATCAAAATTTCAATGATTTGTATAGTCATGACTCTCATGTTGAAATATCGAAAATTTTCAAAAAATGTTTTTTCTATCGATAAATGTCAAATTTGATCATTTTTGGCTTATTTATACTTAGTCCAGTCATAAAGGACCTCTATGTATACATTTTGACTTACTTGGATCAAAATTTCAATGATTTGTATAGTCATGACTCTCATGTTGAAAAATCGAAAATTATCAAAAAATGTTTTTTCTATCGAAAAATGTCAAATTTGATCATTTTTGGCTTATTTACACTTAGTCCAGTCATAAACGACCTCTATGTATACATTTTGACTTACTTGAATCAAAATTTCAATGATTTGTATAGTCATGACTCTCATGTTGAAAAATCGAAAATTTTCAAAAAATGTTTTTTCTATCGAAAAATGTCAAATTTGATATTTTTTGGCTTATTTATACTTAGTCCAGTCATAAAGGACCTGTATGTATACATTTTGACTTACTTGGATCAAAATTTCAATGATTTGTATAGTCATGACATTCTAGTTGTAAAATCGGAAATTTTCAAAAAATGTTTTTTCGATCGAAAAATGTCAAATTTGATCATTTTTGGCATATTTATACTTGGTCCAGTCATAAAGGACCTCTATGTATACATTTTGACTTACTTGGATCAAAATTTCAATGATTTGTATAGTCATGACATTCTAGTTGTAAAATCGGAAATTTTCAAAAAATGTTTTTTCGATCGAAAAATGTCAAATTTGATCATTTTTGGCATATTTATACTTGGTCCAGTCATAAAGGACCTCTATGTATACATTTTGACTTACTTGGATCAAAATTTCAATGATTTGTATAGTCATTACATTCTAGTTGTAAAATCGGAAATTTTCAAAAAATGTTTTTTCTATCGAAAAATGTCAAATTTGATCATTTTTGGCTTATTTCTACTTAGTCCAGTCATAAAGGACCTCTATGTATACATTTTGACTTACTTGGATCAAAATTTAATGATTTGTATAGTCATGACATTCTAGTTGAAAAATCGAAAATTTTCAAAAAATGTTTTTTTCTATCGAAAAATGTCAAATTTGATATTTTTTGGCTTATTTATACTTAGTCCAGTCATAAAGGACCTGTATGTATACATTTTGACTTACTTGGATCAAAATTTCAATGATTTGTATAGTCATGACATTCTAGTTGTAAAATCGGAAAATTTCAAAAAATGTTTTTTCTATCGAAAAATGTCAAATTTGATCATTTTGGCATATTTATACTTGGTCCAGTCATAAAGGACCTCTATGTATACATTTTGACTTACTTGGATCAAAATTTCAATGATTTGTATAGTCATGACATTCTAGTTGTAAAATCGGAAATTTTCAAAAAATGTTTTTTCTATCGAAAAATGTCAAATTTGATCATTTTTGACTTATTTCTACTTAGTCCAGTCATAAAGGACCTCTATGTATACATTTTGACTTACTTGGATCAAAATTTAATAATTTGTATAGTCATGACATTCTAGTTGAAAAATCGAAAATCTTCAAAAAATGTTTTTTCTATCGAAAAATATCAAATTTGAACATTTTTGGCTTATTTATACTTAGCCCAGTCATTAAGGACCTCAATGTATACATTTTGACTTACTTGGATCAAAATTTTAATGATTTATATAGTCATGACTCTCATGTTGGAAAATCGAAAATTTTCAAAAAATGCTTTTTCTATCGAAAAATGTCAAATTTGATCATTTTTGGCTTATTTATACTTAGTCCAGTCATAAACGACCTCTATGTATACATTTTGACTTACTTGGATCAAAATTTCAATGATTTGTATAGTCATGACTCTCATGTTGTAAAATCGGAAATTTTCAAAAAATGTTTTTTCTATCGAAAAATGTCAAATTTGATTATTTTTGGCTTATTTATATTTAGTCCAGTCATAAACGACCTCTTTGTATACATTTTGACTTACTTGGATCAAAATTTCAATGATTTGTATAGTCATGACTCTCATGTTGAAAAATCGAAAATTTTCAAAAAATGTTTTTTCTATCGAAAAATGTCAAATTTGATCATTTTTGGCTTATTTATACTTAGTCCAGTCATAAAGGACCTGTATGTATACATTTTGACTTACTTGGATCAAAATTTCAATGATTTGTATAGTCATGACTCTCATGTTGAAAAATCGAAAATTATCAAAAAATGTTTTTTCTATCGAAAAATGTCAAATTTGATCATTTTTGGCTTATTTACACTTAGTCCAGTCATAAACGACCTCTATGTATACATTTTGACTTACTTGAATCAAAATTTCAATGATTTGTATAGTCATGACTCTCATGTTGAAAAATCGAAAATTTTCAAAAAATGTTTTTTCGATCGAAAAATGTCAAATTTGATCATTTTTGGCATATTTATACTTGGTCCAGTCATAAAGGACCTCTATGTATACATTTTGACTTACTTGGATCAAAATTTCAATGATTTGTATAGTCATGACATTCTAGTTGTAAAATCGGAAATTTTCAAAAAATGTTTTTTCTATCGAAAAATGTCAAATTTGATCATTTTTGGCTTATTTCTACTTAGTCCAGTCATAAAGGACCTCTATGTATACATTTTGACTTACTTGGATCAAAATTTAATGATTTGTATAGTCATGACATTCTAGTTGTAAAATCGGAAATTTTCAAAAAATGTTTTTTCGATCGAAAAATGTCAAATTTGATCATTTTTGGCATATTTATACTTGGTCCAGTCATAAAGGACCTCTATGTATACATTTTGACTTACTTGGATCAAAATTTCAATGATTTGTATAGTCATGACATTCTAGTTGTAAAATCGGAAATTTTCAAAAAATGTTTTTTCGATCGAAAAATGTCAAATTTGATCATTTTTGGCATATTTATACTTGGTCCAGTCATAAAGGACCTCTATGTATACATTTTGACTTACTTGGATCAAAATTTCAATGATTTGTATAGTCATGACATTCTAGTTGTAAAATCGGAAATTTTCAAAAAATGTTTTTTTCTATCGAAAAATGTCAAATTTGATCATTTTTGGCTTATTTATACTTAGTCCAGTCATAAAGGACCTCTATGTATACATTTTGACTTACTTGGATCAAAATTTAATGATTTGTATAGTCATGACATTCTAGTTGAAAAATCGAAAATTTTCAAAAAATTTTTTTTCTATCGAAAAATGTCAAATTTGATATTTTTTGGCTTATTTATACTTAGTCCAGTCATAAAGGACCTGTATGTATACATTTTGACTTACTTGGATCAAAATTTCAATGATTTGTATAGTCATGACATTCTAGTTGTAAAATCGGAAAATTTCAAAAAATGTTTTTTCTATCGAAAAATGTCAAATTTGATCATTTTTGGCATATTTATACTTGGTCCAGTCATAAAGGACCTCTATGTATACATTTTGACTTACTTGGATCAAAATTTCAATGATTTGTATAGTCATGACATTCTAGTTGTAAAATCGGAAATTTTCAAAAAATGTTTTTTCTATCGAAAAATGTCAAATTTGATCATTTTTGGCTTATTTCTACTTAGTCCAGTCATAAAGGACCTCTATGTATACATTTTGACTTACTTGGATCAAAATTTAATGATTTGTATAGTCATGACATTCTAGTTGAAAAATCGAAAATTTTCAAAAAATTTTTTTTCTATCGAAAAATGTCAAATTTGATATTTTTTGGCTTATTTATACTTAGTCCAGTCATAAAGGACCTGTATGTATACATTTTGACTTACTTGGATCAAAATTTCAATGATTTGTATTGTCATGACATTCTAGTTGTAAAATCGGAAAATTTCAAAAAATGTTTTTTCTATCGAAAAATGTCAAATTTGATCATTTTTGGCATATTTATACTTGGTCCAGTCATAAAGGACCTCTATGTATACATTTTGACCTACTTGGATCAAAATTTCAATGATTTGTATAGTCATGACATTCTAGTTGTAAAATCGGAAATTTTCAAAAAATGTTTTTTCTATCGAAAAATGTCAACTTTGATCATTTTTGGCTTATTTCTACTTAGTCCAGTCATAAAGGACCTCTATGTATACATTTTGACTTACTTGGATCAAAATTTAATAATTTGTATAGTCATGACATTCTAGTTGAAAAATCGAAAATTTTCAAAAAATGTTTTTTCTATCGAAAAATATCAAATTTGAACATTTTTGGCTTATTTATACTTAGCCCAGTCATTAAGGACCTCAATGTATACATTTTGACTTATTTGGATCAAAATTTCAATGATTTGTATAGTCATGACTCTCATGTTGGAAAATCGAAAATTTTCAAAAAATGCTTTTTCTATCGAAAAATGTCAAATTTGATCATTTTTGGCTTATTTATACTTAGTCCAGTCATAAACGACCTCTATGTATACATTTTGACTTACTTGGATCAAAATTTAATGATTTGTATAGTCATGACATTCTACTTGAAAAATCGAAAATTTTCAAAAAATGTTTTTTCTATCGCAAATGTCAAATTTGATCATTTTTGGCTTATTTATACTTAGCCCAGTCATTAAGGACCTCAATGTATACATTTTGACTTACTTGGATCAAAATTTCAATGATTTGTATAGTCATGACTCTCATGTTGAAAAATCGAAAATTTTCAAAAAATGTTTTTTCTATCCAAGAATGTCATATTTGATCAATTTTTACTTATTTATACTTGGTCCAGTCATAAAGGACCTCTATCTATACATTTTGACTTACTTGGATCAAAATTTCATTGATTTGTATAGTCATGACTCTCATGTTGAAAAATCGAAAATTTTCAAAAAATGTTTTTTCTATCGAAAATGTCAAATTTGATCATTTTTGGCTTATTTATACTTAGTCCAGTCATAACGGATCTCTATGTATACATTTTGACTTACTTGGATCAAAATTTCAATGATTTGTATAGTCATGACATTCTAGTTGGAAAATCGAAAATTTTCAAAAAATGTTTTTTTCTATCGAAAAATGTCAAATTTGATCATTTTTGGCTTATTTATACTTAGTCCAGTCATAAACGACCTCTATGTATACATTTTGACTTACTTGGATCAAAATTTCAATGATTTGTATAGTCATGACTCTCATGTTGTAAAATCGGAAATTTTCAAAAAATGTTTTTTCTATCGAAAAATGTCAAATTTGATTATTTTTGGCTTATTTATATTTAGTCCAGTCATAAACGACCTCTTTGTATACATTTTGACTTACTTGGATCAAAATTTCAATGATTTGTATAGTCATGACTCTCATGTTGAAAAATCGAAAATTTTCAAAAAATGTTTTTTCTATCGAAAAATGTCAAATTTGATCATTTTTGGCTTATTTATACTTAGTCCAGTCATAAAGGACCTGTATGTATACATTTTGACTTACTTGGATCAAAATTTCAATGATTTGTATAGTCATGACATTCTAGTTGTAAAATCGGAAATTTTCAAAAAATGTTTTTTCGATCGAAAAATGTCAAATTTGATCATTTTTGGCATATTTATACTTGGTCCAGTCATAAAGGACCTCTATGTATACATTTTGACTTACTTGGATCAAAATTTCAATGATTTGTATAGTCATGACATTCTAGTTGTAAAATCGGAAATTTTCAAAAAATGTTTTTTCTATCAAAAATGTCAAATTTGATCATTTTTGGCATATTTATACTTAGTCCAGTCATAAACGACCGCTATGTATACATTTTGACTTACTTGGATCAAAATTTCAATGATTTGTATAGTCATGACTCTCATGTTGAAATATCGAAAATTTTCAAAAAATGTTTTTTTCTATCGATAAATGTCAAATTTGATCATTTTTGGCTTATTTATACTTAGTCCAGTCATAAAGGACCTCTATGTATACATTTTGACTTACTTGGATCAAAATTTCAATGATTTGTATAGTCATGACTCTCATGTTGAAAAATCGAAAATTATCAAAAAATGTTTTTTTCTATCGAAAAATGTCAAATTTGATCATTTTTGGCTTATTTACACTTAGTCCAGTCATAAACGACCTCTATGTATACATTTTGACTTACTTGAATCAAAATTTCAATGATTTGTATAGTCATGACTCTCATGTTGAAAAATCGAAAATTTTCAAAAAATGTTTTTTCTATCGAAAAATGTCAAATTTGATATTTTTTGGCTTATTTATACTTAGTCCAGTCATAAAGGACCTGTATGTATACATTTTGACTTACTTGGATCAAAATTTCAATGATTTGTATAGTCATGACATTCTAGTTGTAAAATCGGAAATTTTCAAAAAATGTTTTTTCGATCGAAAAATGTCAAATTTGATCATTTTTGGCATATTTATACTTGGTCCAGTCATAAAGGACCTCTATGTATACATTTTGACTTACTTGGATCAAAATTTCAATGATTTGTATAGTCATGACATTCTAGTTGTAAAATCGGAAATTTTCAAAAAATGTTTTTTCGATCGAAAAATGTCAAATTTGATCATTTTTGGCATATTTATACTTGGTCCAGTCATAAAGGACCTCTATGTATACATTTTGACTTACTTGGATCAAAATTTCAATGATTTGTATAGTCATGACATTCTAGTTGTAAAATCGGAAATTTTCAAAAAATGTTTTTTCTATCGAAAAATGTCAAATTTGATCATTTTTGGCTTATTTCTACTTAGTCCAGTCATAAAGGACCTCTATGGATACATTTTGACTTACTTGGATCAAAATTTAATGATTTGTATAGTCATGACATTCTAGTTGAAAAATCGAAAATTTTCAAAAAATGTTTTTTCTATCGAAAATTGTCAAATTTGATATTTTTTGGCTTATTTATACTTAGTCCAGTCATAAAGGACCTGTATGTATACATTTTGACTTACTTGGATCAAAATTTCAATGATTTGTATAGTCATGACATTCTAGTTGTAAAATCGGAAAATTTCAAAAAATGTTTTTTCTATCGAAAAATGTCAAATTTGATCATTTTTGGCATATTTATACTTGGTCCAGTCATAAAGGACCTCTATGTATACATTTTGACTTACTTGGATCAAAATTTCAATGATTTGTATAGTCATGACATTCTAGTTGTAAAATCGGAAATTTTCAAAAAATGTTTTTTCTATCGAAAAATGTCAAATTTGATCATTTTTGGCTTATTTCTACTTAGTCCAGTATTAAAGGACCTCTATGTATACATTTTGACTTACTTGGATCAAAATTTAATAATTTGTATAGTCATGACATTCTAGTTGAAAAATCGAAAATTTTCAAAAAATTTTTTTCTATCGAAAAATATCAAATTTGAACATTTTTGGCTTATTTATACTTAGCCCAGTCATTAAGGACCTCAATGTATACATTTTGACTTACTTGGATCAAAATTTCAATGATTTGTATAGTCATGACTCTCATGTTGGAAAATCGAAAATTTTCAAAAAATGCTTTTTCTATCGAAAAATGTCAAATTTGATCATTTTTGGCTTATTTATACTTAGTCCAGTCATAAACGACCTCTATGTATACATTTTGACTTACTTGGATCAAAATTTCAATGATTTGTATAGTCATGACTCTCATGTTGTAAAATCGGAAATTTTCAAAAAATGTTTTTTCTATCGAAAAATGTCAAATTTGATTATTTTTGGCTTATTTATATTTAGTCCAGTCATAAACGACCTCTTTGTATACATTTTGACTTACTTGGATCAAAATTTCAATGATTTGTATAGTCATGACTCTCATGTTGAAAAATCGAAAATTTTCAAAAAATGTTTTTTCTATCGAAAAATGTCAAATTTGATCATTTTTGGCTTATTTATACTTAGTCCAGTCATAACGGATCTCTATGTATACATTTTGACTTACTTGGATCAAAATTTCAATGATTTGTATAGTCATGACATTCTAGTTGGAAAATCGAAAATTTTCAAAAAATGTTTTTTTCTATCGAAAAATGTCAAATTTGATCATTTTTGGCTTATTTATACTTAGTCCAGTCATAAACGACCTCTATGTATACATTTTGACTTACTTGGATCAAAATTTCAATGATTTGTATAGTCATGACTCTCATGTTGAAAAATCGAAAATTTTCAAAAAATGTTTTTTCTATCGAAAAATGTCAAATTTGATCATTTTTGGCTTATTTATACTTAGTCCAGTCATAACGGATCTCTATGTATACATTTTGACTTACTTGGATCAAAATTTCAATGATTTGTATAGTCATGACATTCTAGTTGTAAAATCGGAAATTTTCAAAAAATGTTTTTTCTATCCAAGAATGTCATATTTGATCATTTTTGGCTTATTTATACTTGGTCCAGTCATAAAGGACCTCTATCTATACATTTTGACTTACTTGGATCAAAATTTCATTGATTTGCATAGTCATGACTCTCATGTTGAAAAATCGAAAATTTTCAAAAAATGTTTTTTCTATCGAAAAATGTCAAATTTGATCATTTTTGGCTTATTTATACTTAGTCCAGTCATAACGGATCTCTATGTATACATTTTGACTTACTTGGATCAAAATTTCAATGATTTGTATAGTCATGACATTCTAGTTGTAAAATCGGAAATTTTCAAAAAATGTTTTTTCTATCGAAAAATGTCAAATTTGATCATTTTTGGCTTATTTCTACTTAGTCCAGTCATAAAGGACCTCTATGTATACATTTTGACTTACTTGGATCAAAATTTAATGATTTGTATAGTCATGACATTCTAGTTGAAAAATCGAAAATTTTCAAAAAATGTTTTTTCTATCGAAAAATGTCAAATTTGATATTTTTTGGCTTATTTATACTTAGTCCAGTCATAAAGGACCTGTATGTATACATTTTGACTTACTTGGATCAAAATTTCAATGATTTGTATAGTCATGACATTCTAGTTGTAAAATCGGAAAATTTCAAAAAATGTTTTTTCTATCGAAAAATGTCAAATTTGATCATTTTTGGAATATTTATACTTGGTCCAGTCATAAAGGACCTCTATGTATACATTTTGACTTACTTGGATCAAAATTTCAATGATTTGTATAGTCATGACATTCTAGTTGTAAAATCGGAAATTTTCAAAAAATGTTTTTTCTATCGAAAAATGTCAAATTTGATCATTTTTGGCTTATTTCTACTTAGTCCAGTATTAAAGGACCTCTATGTATACATTTTGACTTACTTGGATCAAAATTTAATAATTTGTATAGTCATGACATTCTAGTTGAAAAATCGAAAATTTTCAAAAAATGTTTTTTCTATCGAAAAATATCAAATTTGAACATTTTTGGCTTATTTATACTTAGCCCAGTCATTAAGGACCTCAATGTATACATTTTGACTTACTTGGATCAAAATTTCAATGATTTGTATAGTCATGACATTCTAGTTGGAAAATCGAAAATTTTCAAAAAATGTTTTTTCTATCGAAAAATGTCAAATTTGATCATTTTTGGCTTATTTATACTTAGTCCAGTCATAAACGACCTCTATGTATACATTTTGACTTACTTGGATCAAAATTTCAATGATTTGTATAGTCATGACTCTCATGTTGTAAAATCCGAAATTTTCAAAAAATGTTTTTTCTATCGAAAAATGTCAAATTTGATTATTTTTGGCTTATTTATATTTAGTCCAGTCATAAACGACCTCTTTGTATACATTTTGACTTACTTGGATCAAAATTTCAATGATTTGTATAGTCATGACTCTCATGTTGAAAAATCGAAAATTTTCAAAAAATGTTTTTTCTATCGAAAAATGTCAAATTTGATCATTTTTGGCTTATTTATACTTAGTCCAGTCATAACGGATCTCTATGTATACATTTTGACTTACTTGGATCAAAATTTCAATGATTTGTATAGTCATGACATTCTAGTTGGAAAATCGAAAATTTTCAAAAAATGTTTATTTCTATCGAAAAATGTCAAATTTGATCATTTTTGGCTTATTTATACTTAGTCCAGTCATAAACGACCTCTATGTATACATTTTGACTTACTTGGATCAAAATTTCAATGATTTGTATAGTCATGACTCTCATGTTGTAAAATCGGAAATTTTCAAAAAATGTTTTTTCTATCCAAGAATGTCATATTTGATCATTTTTGGCTTATTTATACTTGGTCCAGTCATAAAGGACCTCTATCTATACATTTTGACTTACTTGGATCAAAATTTCATTGATTTGTATAGTCATGACTCTCATGTTGAAAAATCGAAAATTTTCAAAAAATGTTTTTTCTATCGAAAAATGTCAAATTTGATCATTTTTGGCTTATTTATACTTAGTCCAGTCATAACGGATCTCTATGTATACATTTTGACTTACTTGGATCAAAATTTCAATGATTTGTATAGTCATGACATTCTAGTTGGAAAATCGAAAATTTTCAAAAAATGTTTTTTTCTATCGAAAAATGTCAAATTTGATCATTTTTGGCTTATTTATACTTAGTCCAGTCATAAACGACCTCTATGTATACATTTTGACTTACTTGGATCAAAATTTCAATGATTTGTATAGTCATGACTCTCATGTTGAAATATCGAAAATTTTCAAAAAATGTTTTTTCTATCGATAAATGTCAAATTTGATCATTTTTGGCTTATTTATACTTAGTCCAGTCATAAAGGACCTCTATGTATACATTTTGACTTACTTGGATCAAAATTTCAATGATTTGTATAGTCATGACTCTCATGTTGAAAAATCGAAAATTATCAAAAAATGTTTTTTCTATCGAAAAATGTCAAATTTGATCATTTTTGGCTTATTTACACTTAGTCCAGTCATAAACGACCTCTATGTATACATTTTGACTTACTTGAATCAAAATTTCAATGATTTGTATAGTCATGACTCTCATGTTGAAAAATCGAAAATTTTCAAAAAATGTTTTTTCTATCGAAAAATGTCAAATTTGATATTTTTTGGCTTATTTATACTTAGTCCAGTCATAAAGGACCTGTATGTATACATTTTGACTTACTTGGATCAAAATTTCAATGATTTGTATAGTCATGACATTCTAGTTGTAAAATCGGAAATTTTCAAAAAATGTTTTTTCGATCGAAAAATGTCAAATTTGATCATTTTTGGCATATTTATACTTGGTCCAGTCATAAAGGACCTCTATGTATACATTTTGACTTACTTGGATCAAAATTTCAATGATTTGTATAGTCATGACATTCTAGTTGTAAAATCGGAAATTTTCAAAAAATGTTTTTTTCGATCGAAAAATGTCAAATTTGATCATTTTTGGCATATTTATACTTGGTCCAGTCATAAAGGACCTCTATGTATACATTTTGACTTACTTGGATCAAAATTTCAATGATTTGTATAGTCATGACATTCTAGTTGTAAAATCGGAAATTTTCAAAAAATGTTTTTTCTATCGAAAAATGTCAAATTTGATCATTTTTGGCTTATTTCTACTTAGTCCAGTCATAAAGGACCTCTATGTATACATTTTGACTTACTTGGATCAAAATTTAATGATTTGTATAGTCATGACATTCTAGTTGAAAAATCGAAAATTTTCAAAAAATGTTTTTTCTATCGAAAAATGTCAAATTTGATATTTTTTGGCTTATTTATACTTAGTCCAGTCATAAAGGACCTGTATGTATACATTTTGACTTACTTGGATCAAAATTTCAATGATTTGTATAGTCATGACATTCTAGTTGTAAAATCGGAAATTTTCAAAAAATGTTTTTTTCGATCGAAAAATGTCAAATTTGATCATTTTTGGCATATTTATACTTGGTCCAGTCATAAAGGACCTCTATGTATACATTTTGACTTACTTGGATCAAAATTTCAATGATTTGTATAGTCATGACATTCTAGTTGTAAAATCGGAAAATTTCAAAAAATGTTTTTTCTATCGAAAAATGTCAAATTTGATCATTTTTGGCATATTTATACTTGGTCCAGTCATAAAGGACCTCTATGTATACATTTTGACTTACTTGGATCAAAATTTCAATGATTTGTATAGTCATGACATTCTAGTTGTAAAATCGGAAATTTTCAAAAAATGTTTTTTTCTATCGAAAAATGTCAAATTTGATCATTTTTGGCTTATTTCTACTTAGTCCAGTATTAAAGGACCTCTATGTATACATTTTGACTTACTTGGATCAAAATTTAATAATTTGTATAGTCATGACATTCTAGTTGAAAAATCGAAAATTTTCAAAAAATGTTTTTTCTATCGAAAAATATCAAATTTGAACATTTTTGGCTTATTTATACTTAGCCCAGTCATTAAGGACCTCAATGTATACATTTTGACTTACTTGGATCAAAATTTCAATGATTTGTATAGTCATGACTCTCATGTTGGAAAATCGAAAATTTTCAAAAAATGCTTTTTCTATCGAAAAATGTCAAATTTGATCATATTTGGCTTATTTATACTTAGTCCAGTCATAAACGACCTCTCTGTATACATTTTGACTTACTTGGATCAAAATTTCAATGATTTGTATAGTCATGACTCTCATGTTGTAAAATCGGAAATTTTCAAAAAATGTTTTTTCTATCGAAAAATGTCAAATTTGATTATTTTTGGCTTATTTATATTTAGTCCAGTCATAAACGACCTCTTTGTATACATTTTGACTTACTTGGATCAAAATTTCAATGATTTGTATAGTCATGACTCTCATGTTGAAAAATCGAAAATTTTCAAAAAATGTTTTTTGTATCGAAAAATGTCAAATTTGATCATTTTTTTCTTATTTATACTTAGTCCAGTCATAAAGGACCTGTATGTATACATTTTGACTTACTTGGATCAAAATTTCAATGATTTGTATAGTCATGACTCTCATGTTGAAAAATCGAAAATTATCAAAAAATGTTTTTTCTATCGAAAAATGTCAAATTTGATCATTTTTGGCTTATTTACACTTATTCCAGTCATAAACGACCTCTATGTATACATTTTGACTTACTTGGATCAAAATTTCAATGATTTGTATAGTCATGACTCTCATGTTGAAATATCGAAAATTTTCAAAAAATGTTTTTTCTATCGATAAATGTCAAATTTGATCATTTTTGGCTTATTTATACTTATTCCAGTCATAAAGGACCTCTATGTATACATTTTGACTTACTTGGATCAAAATTTCAATGATTTGTTAAGTCATGACTCTCATGTTGAAATATCGAAAATTTTCAAAAAATGTTTTTTCTATCGATAAATGTCAAATTTGATCATTTTTGGCTTATTTATACTTATTCCAGTCATAAACGACCTCTATGTATACATTTTGACTTACTTGAATCAAAATTTCAATGATTTGTAAAGTCATGACTCTCATGTTGAAAAATCGAAAATTTTCAAAAAATGTTTTTTCTATCGAAAAATGTCAAATTTGATATTTTTTGGCTTATTTATACTTAGTCCAGTCATAAAGGACCTGTATGTATACATTTTGACTTACTTGGATCAAAATTTCAATGATTTGTATAGTCATGACATTCTAGTTGTAAAATCGGAAATTTTCAAAAAATGTTTTTTCGATCGAAAAATGTCAAATTTGATCATTTTTGGCATATTTATACTTGGTCCAGTCATAAAGGACCTCTATGTATACATTTTGACTTACTTGGATCAAAATTTCAATGATTTGTATAGTCATGACATTCTAGTTGTAAAATCGGAAATTTTCAAAAAATGTTTTTTTCTATCGAAAAATGTCAAATTTGATCATTTTTGGCTTATTTCTACTTAGTCCAGTCATAAAGGACCTCTATGTATACATTTTGACTTACTTGGATCAAAATTTAATGATTTGTATAGTCATGACATTCTAGTTGAAAAATCGAAAATTTTCAAAAAATGTTTTTTCTATCGAAAAATGTCAAATTTGATCATTTTTGGCTTATTAATACTTAGCCCAGTCATTAAGGACCTCAATGTATACATTTTGACTTACTTGGATCAAAATTTTAATGATTTGTATAGTCATGACTCTCATGTTGAAAAATCGAAAATTTTCAAAAAATGTTTTTTGTATCGAAAAATGTCAAATTTGATCATTTTTGGTTATTTATACTTAGTCCAGTCATAAACGACCTCTATGTATACATTTTGACTTACATGGATCAAAATTTCAATGATTTGTATTGTCATGACTCTCATGTTAAAAAATCGAAAATTTTCAAAAAATGTTTTTTCTATCGAAAAATGTCAAATTTGATCATTTTTGGATTATTCATACTTAGTTCAGTCATAAAGGACCTGTATGTATACATTTTGACTTACTTGGATCAAAATTTCAATGATTTGTATGGTCATGACATTCTAGTTGTAAAATCGGAAATTTTCAAAAAATGTTTTTTCTATCGAAAAATGTCAAATTTGATCATTTTTGTCTTATTTATACTTAGTCCACTCGTAAACGACCTTTATGTATACATTTTGACTTACTTGGATCAAAATTTCAATGATTTGTTTAGTCATGACTCTCATGTTGAAAAATCGAAAATTTTCAAAAAATGTTTTTTCTATCGAAATATGTTAAATTTGATCATTTTTGGCTTATTTATACTTACTCCAGTCATAAACGACCTCTATGTAAACATTTTGACATACTTGGATCAAAATTACAATGATTTGTATAGTCATGACATTCTAGTTGTAAAATCGGAAATTTTCAAAACATGTTTTATTTATCGAAAAATGTCAAATGTGATCATTTTTGGCTTATTTATACTTAGTCCAGTCATAAACGACCTCTTTGTATACATTTTGACTTACTTGGATCAAAATTTCAATGATTTGTAAAGTCATGACTCTCATGTTGAAAAATCGAAAATTTTCAAAAAATGTTTTTACTATCGAAAAATGTCAAATTTGATCATTTTTGGCTTATTTCTACTTAGTCCAGTCATAAAGGACCTCTATATATACATTTTGACTTACTTGGATCAAAATTTCAATGATTTGTATAGTCATGACTCTCATGTTGAAAAATCGAAAATTTTCAAAAAATGTTTTTTCTATCGAAAACTGTCAAATTTGATCATTTTTGGCTTATTTACACTTAGTCCAGTCATAAACGACCTCTATGTTTACATTTTGACTTACTTGAATCAAAATTTCAATGATTTGTATAGTCATGACTCTCATGTTGAAAAATCGCAAATTTTCAAAAAATGTTTTTTCTATCGTAAAATGTCAAATTTGATCATTTTTGGCATATTTATACTTGGTCCAGTCATAAAGGACGTCTATGTATACATTTTGACTTACTTGGATCAAAATTTCAATGATTTGTATAGTCATGACATTCTAGTTGTAAAATCGGAAATTTTCAAAAAATGTTTTTTCTATCGAAAAATGTCAAATTTGATCATTTTTGGCTTATTTCTACTTAGTCCAGTCATAAAGGACCTCTATGTATACATTTTTACTTACTTGGATCAAAATTTCAATGATTTGTATAGTCATGACTCTCATGTTGAAAAATCGAAAATTTTCAAAAAATGTTTTTTCTATCGAAAACTGTCAAATTTGATCATTTTTGGCTTATTTACACTTAGTCCAGTCATAAACGACCTCTATGTATACATTTTGACTTACTTGGATCAAAATTTCAATGATTTGTATAGTCATGACATTCTAGTTGTAAAATCGGAAATTTTCAAAAAATGTTTTTTCTATCGAAAAATGTCAAATTTGATCATTTTTGGCTTATTTCTACTTAGTCCAGTCATAAAGGACCTCTATGTATACATTTTGACTTACTTGGATCAAAATTTAATGATTTGTATAGTCATGACATTCTAGTTGAAAAATCGAAAATTTTCAAAAAATGTTTTTTCTATCGAAAAATATCAAATTTGATCATTTTTGGCTTATTTATACTTAGCCCAGTCATTAAGGACCTCAATGTATACATTTTGACTTACTTGGATCAAAATTTCAATGATTTTTATAGTCATGACTCTCATGTTGAAAAATCGAAAATTTTCAAAATATGTTTTTTCTATCGAAGAATGTCATATTTGATCATTTTTGGCTTATTTATACTTGGTCCAGTCATAAGGACCTCTATCTATACATTTTGACTTACTTGGATCAAAATTTAATTGATTTATATAGTCATGACTCTCATGTTGAAAAATCGAAAATTTTCCAAAAATGTTTTTTCTATCGAAAAATGTCAAATTTGATCATTTTTGGCTTATTTATACTTAGTCCAGTCATAAAGGACCTCTATGTATACATTTTGACTTACTTGGATCAAAATTTCAATGATTTGTATAGTCATGACATTCTAGTTGTAAAATCGGAAATTTTCAAAACATGTTTTTTCTATCGAAAAATGTCAAATGTGATCATTTTTGGCTTATTTATACTTAGTCCAGTCATAAACGACCTCTTTGTATACATTTTGACTTACTTGGATCAAAATTTCAATGATTTGTAAAGTCATGACTCTCATGTTGAAAAATCGAAAATTTTCAAAAAATGTTTTTTCTATCGAAAAATGTCAAATTTGATCATTTTTGGCTTATTTACACTTAGTCCAGTCATAAACGACCTCTATGTATACATTTTGACTTACTTGAATCAAAATTTCAATGATTTGTATAGTCATGACTCTCATGTTGAAAAATCGAAAATTTTCAAAAAATGTTTTTTTCTATCGAAAAATGTCAAATTTGATCATTTTTGGCTTATTTATACTTAATCCAGTCATAACGGATCTCTATGTATACATTTTGACTTACTTGGATCAAAATTTCAATGATTTGTATAGTCATGACATTCTAGTTGGAAAATCGAAAATTTTCAAAAAATGTTTTTTCTATCGAAAAATGTCAAATTTGATCATTTTTGGCTTATTTATACTTAGTCCAGTCATAAACGACCTCTATGTATACATTTTGACTTACTTGGATCAAAATTTTAATGATTTGTACAGTCATGACTCTCATGTTGAAAAATCGAAAATTTTCAAAAAATGTTTTTTTCTATCGAAAAATGTCAAATTTGATCATTTTTGGCTTATTTATACTTGGTCCAGTCATAAGGACCTCTATCTATACATTTTGACTTACTTGGATCAAAATTTAATTGATTTATATAGTCATGACTCTCATGTTGAAAAATCGAAAATTTTCCAAAAATGTTTTTTCTATCGAAAAATGTCAAATTTGATCATTTTTGGCTTATTAATACTTAGCCCAGTCATTAAGGACCTCAATGTATACATTTTGACTTACTTGGATCAAAATTTTAATGATTTGTATAGTCATGACTCTCATGTTGAAAAATCGAAAATTTTCAAAAAATGTTTTTTGTATCGAAAAATGTCAAATTTGATCATTTTTGGTTATTTATACTTAGTCCAGTCATAAACGACCTCTATGTATACATTTTGACTTACATGGATCAAAATTTCAATGATTTGTATTGTCATGACTCTCATGTTAAAAAATCGAAAATTTTCAAAAAATGTTTTTTCTATCGAAAAATGTCAAATTTGATCATTTTTGGATTATTCATACTTAGTTCAGTCATAAAGGACCTGTATGTATACATTTTGACTTACTTGGATCAAAATTTCAATGATTTGTATGGTCATGACATTCTAGTTGTAAAATCGGAAATTTTCAAAAAATGTTTTTTCTATCGAAAAATGTCAAATTTGATCATTTTTGTCTTATTTATACTTAGTCCACTCGTAAACGACCTTTATGTATACATTTTGACTTACTTGGATCAAAATTTCAATGATTTGTTTAGTCATGACTCTCATGTTGAAAAATCGAAAATTTTCAAAAAATGTTTTTTCTATCGAAATATGTTAAATTTGATCATTTTTGGCTTATTTATACTTAGTCCAGTCATAAACGACCTCTATGTAAACATTTTGACATACTTGGATCAAAATTACAATGATTTGTATAGTCATGACATTCTAGTTGTAAAATCGGAAATTTTCAAAACATGTTTTATTTATCGAAAAATGTCAAATGTGATCATTTTTGGCTTATTTATACTTAGTCCAGTCATAAACGACCTCTTTGTATACATTTTGACTTACTTGGATCAAAATTTCAATGATTTGTAAAGTCATGACTCTCATGTTGAAAAATCGAAAATTTTCAAAAAATGTTTTTACTATCGAAAAATGTCAAATTTGATCATTTTTGGCTTATTTCTACTTAGTCCAGTCATAAAGGACCTCTATATATACATTTTGACTTACTTGGATCAAAATTTCAATGATTTGTATAGTCATGACTCTCATGTTGAAAAATCGAAAATTTTCAAAAAATGTTTTTTCTATCGAAAACTGTCAAATTTGATCATTTTTGGCTTATTTACACTTAGTCCAGTCATAAACGACCTCTATGTTTACATTTTGACTTACTTGAATCAAAATTTCAATGATTTGTATAGTCATGACTCTCATGTTGAAAAATCGAAAATTTTCAAAAAATGTTTTTTCTATCGTAAAATGTCAAATTTGATCATTTTTGGCATATTTATACTTGGTCCAGTCATAAAGGACCTCTATGTATACATTTTGACTTACTTGGATCAAAATTTCAATGATTTGTATAGTCATGACATTCTAGTTGTAAAATCGGAAATTTTCAAAAAATGTTTTTTCTATCGAAAAATGTCAAATTTGATCATTTTTGGCTTATTTCTACTTAGTCCAGTCATAAAGGACCTCTATGTATACATTTTTACTTACTTGGATCAAAATTTCAATGATTTGTATAGTCATGACTCTCATGTTGAAAAATCGAAAATTTTCAAAAAATGTTTTTTCTATCGAAAACTGTCAAATTTGATCATTTTTGGCTTATTTACACTTAGTCCAGTCATAAAGGACCTCTATGTATACATTTTGACTTACTTGGATCAAAATTTCAATGATTTGTATAGTCATGACATTCTAGTTGTAAAATCGGAAATTTTCAAAAAATGTTTTTTCTATCGAAAAATGTCAAATTTGATCATTTTTGGCTTATTTCTACTTAGTCCAGTCATAAAGGACCTCTATGTATACATTTTGACTTACTTGGATCAAAATTTAATGATTTGTATAGTCATGACATTCTAGTTGAAAAATCGAAAATTTTCAAAAAATGTTTTTTCTATCGAAAAATATCAAATTTGATCATTTTTGGCTTATTTATACTTAGCCCAGTCATTAAGGACCTCAATGTATACATTTTGACTTACTTGGATCAAAATTTCAATGATTTTTATAGTCATGACTCTCATGTTGAAAAATCGAAAATTTTCAAAATATGTTTTTTCTATCGAAGAATGTCATATTTGATCATTTTTGGCTTATTTATACTTGGTCCAGTCATAAGGACCTCTATCTATACATTTTGACTTACTTGGATCAAAATTTAATTGATTTATATAGTCATGACTCTCATGTTGAAAAATCGAAAATTTTCCAAAAATGTTTTTTCTATCGAAAAATGTCAAATTTGATCATTTTTGGCTTATTTATACTTAGTCCAGTCATAAAGGACCTCTATGTATACATTTTGACTTACTTGGATCAAAATTTCAATGATTTGTATAGTCATGACATTCTAGTTGTAAAATCGGAAATTTTCAAAACATGTTTTTTCTATCGAAAAATGTCAAATGTGATCATTTTTGGCTTATTTATACTTAGTCCAGTCATAAACGACCTCTTTGTATACATTTTGACTTACTTGGATCAAAATTTCAATGATTTGTAAAGTCATGACTCTCATGTTGAAAAATCGAAAATTTTCAAAAAATGTTTTTTCTATCGAAAAATGTCAAATTTGATCATTTTTGGCTTATTTACACTTAGTCCAGTCATAAACGACCTCTATGTATACATTTTGACTTACTTGAATCAAAATTTCAATGATTTGTATAGTCATGACTCTCATGTTGAAAAATCGAAAATTTTCAAAAAATGTTTTTTCTATCGAAAAATGTCAAATTTGATCATTTTTGGCTTATTTATACTTAATCCAGTCATAACGGATCTCTATGTATACATTTTGACTTACTTGGATCAAAATTTCAATGATTTGTATAGTCATGACATTCTAGTTGGAAAATCGAAAATTTTCAAAAAATGTTTTTTCTATCGAAAAATGTCAAATTTGATCATTTTTGGCTTATTTATACTTAGTCCAGTCATAAACGACCTCTATGTATACATTTTGACTTACTTGGATCAAAATTTTAATGATTTGTACAGTCATGACTCTCATGTTGAAAAATCGAAAATTTTCAAAAAATGTTTTTTCTATCGAAAAATGTCAAATTTGATCATTTTTGGCTTATTTATACTTGGTCCAGTCATAAGGACCTCTATCTATACATTTTGACTTACTTGGATCAAAATTTAATTGATTTATATAGTCATGACTCTCATGTTGAAAAATCGAAAATTTTCCAAAAATGTTTTTTCTATCGAAAAATGTCAAATTTGATCATTTTTGGCTTATTTATACTTAGTCCAGTCATAAAGGACCTCTATGTATACATTTTGACTTACTTGGATCAAAATTTCAATGATTTTTATAGTCATGACTCTCATGTTGAAAAATCGAAAATTTTCAAAATATGTTTTTTCTATCGAAGAATGTCATATTTGATCATTTTTGGCTTATTTATACTTGGTCCAGTCATAAGGACCTCTATCTATACATTTTGACTTACTTGGATCAAAATTTAATTGATTTATATAGTCATGACTCTCATGTTGAAAAATCGAAAATTTTCCAAAAATGTTTTTTCTATCGAAAAATGTCAAATTTGATCATTTTTGGCTTATTTATACTTAGTCCAGTCATAAAGGACCTCTATGTATACATTTTGACTTACTTGGATCAAAATTTCAATGATTTGTATAGTCATGACATTCTAGTTGTAAAATCGGAAATTTTCAAAACATGTTTTTTCTATCGAAAAATGTCAAATGTGATCATTTTTGGCTTATTTATACTTAGTCCAGTCATAAACGACCTCTATGTATACATTTTGGCTTACTTGGATCAAAATTTCAATGATTTGTATAGTCATGACTCTCATGTTGTAAAAGCGGAAATTTTCAAAAAATGTTTTTTCTATCGAAAAATGTCAAATTTGATCATTTTTGGCTTATTTATACTTAGTTCAGTCATAAAGGACCTCTTTGTATACATTTCGACTTACTTGGATCAAATTTTCAATGATTTGTATAGTCATGACTCTCATGTTGAATAATCGAAAATTTTCAAAAAATGTTTTTTCTATCGAAAAATGTCAAATTTGATCATTTTTGGCTTATTTATACTTAGTCCAGTCATAACGGATCTCTTTGTATACATTTTGACTTACTTGGATCAAAATTTCAATGATTTGTTTAGTCATGACATTCTAGTTGGAAAATCGAAAATTTTCAAAAAATGTTTTTTCTATCGAAAAATGTCAAATTTGATCATTTTTGGCTTATTTATACTTAGTCCAGTCATAAAGGACCTCTATGTATACATTTTGACTTGCTTGGATCAAAATTTCAATGATTTGTATAGTCATGACATTCTAGTTGTAAAATCGGAAATTTTCAAAAAATGTTTTTTCTATCGAAAAATGTCAAATTTGATCATTTTTGGCTTATTTATACTTAGTCCAGTCATAAACGACCTCTATGTATACATTTTGACTTACATGGATCAAAATTTCAATGATTTGTATTGTCATGACTCTCATGTTGAAAAATCGAAAATTTTCAAAAAATGTTTTTTCTATCGAAAAATGTCAAATTTGATCATTTTTGGCTTATTCATACTTAGTTCAGTCATAAAGGACCTCTATGTATACATTTTGACTTACTTGGATCAAAATTTCAATGATTTGTATAGTCATGACTCTCATGTTGAAATATCGAAAATTTTCAAAAAATGTTTTTTCTATCGAAAAATGTCAAATTTGATCATTTTTGGCTTATTTATACTTAGTCCAGTCATAAACGACCTCTTTGTATACATTTTGACTTACTTGGATCAAAATTTCAATGATTTGTATAGTCATGATTCTCATGTTGAAAAATCGAAAATTTTCAAAAAATGTTTTTTCTATCGAAAAATGTCAAATTTGATATTTTTTGGCTTATTTATACTTAGTCCAGTCATTAAGGACCTGTATGTATACATTTTGACTTACTTGGATCAAAATTTCAATGATTTGTATAGTCATGACATTCTGGTTGTAAAATCGAAAATTTTCAAAAAATGTTTTTTCTATCGAAAAATGTCAAATTTGATCATTTTTGGCTTATTTATACTTAGTCCAGTCATAAAGGACCTCTTTGTATACATTTCGACTTACTTGGATCAAAATTTCAATGATTTGTATAGTCATGACTCTCATGTTGAATAATCGAAAATTTTCAAAAAATGTTTTTTCTATCGATAAATGTCAAATTTGATAATTTTTGGCTTATTTATACTTAGTCCAGTCATAAAGGACCTCTATGAATACATTTTGACTTACTTGGATCAAAATTTCAATGATTTGTATAGTCATGACATTCTAGTTGTAAAATCGGAAATTTTGAAAAATGTTCTTTCTATCGAAAAATGTCAAATTTGATCATTTTTGGCTTATTTATACTTAGTCCAGTCATAAACTACCTCTATGTATACATTTTGACTTACTTGAATCAAAATTTCAATGATTTGTATAGTCATGACTCTCATGTTGAAAAATCGAAAATTTTCAAAAAATGTTTTTTCTATCGAAAAATGTCAAATTTGATCATTTTTGGCTTATTTATACTTAGTCCAGTCATAAAGGATCTCTATGTATACATTTTGACTTACTTGGATCAAAATTTCAATGATTTGTATAGTCATGACATTCTAGTTGGAAAATCGAAAATTTTCAAAAAATGTTTTTTCTATCGAAAAATGTCAAATTTGATCATTTTTGGCTTATTTATACTTAGTCCAGTCATAAACGACCTCTATGTATTCATTTTGACTTACTTGGATCAAAATTTCAATGATTTGTATAGTCATGACATTCTAGTTGTAAAATCGGAAATTTTCAAAAAATGTTTTTTCTATCGAAAAATGTCAAATCTGATCATTTTTTTCTTATTTATACTTAGTCCAGTCATAAAGGATCTCTATGTATACATTTTGACTTACTTGGATAAAAATTTCAATGATTTGTTTAGTCATGACATTCTAGTTGGAAAATCGAAAATTTTCAAAAAATGTTTTTTCTATCGAAAAATGTCAAATTTGATCATTTTTGGCTTATTTATACTTAGTCCAGTCATAAACGACCTCTATGTATACATTTTGACTTACATGGATCAAAATTTCAATGATTTGTATTGTCATGACTCTCATGTTGAAAAATCGAAAATTTTCAAAAAATGTTTTTTCTATCGAAAAATGTCAAATTTGATCATTTTTGGCTTATTCATACTTAGTTCAGTCATAAAGGACCTCTATGTATACATTTTGACTTACTTGGATCAAAATTTCATTGATTTGTATAGTCATGACTCTCATGTTGAAATATCGAAAATTTTCAAAAAATGTTTTTTCTATCGAAAAGTGTCAAATTTGATCATTTTTGTCTTATTTATACTTAGTCCACTCATAAACGACCTTTATGTATACATTTTGACTTACTTGGATCAAAATTTTAATGATTTGTTTAGTCATGACTCTCATGTTGAAAAATCGAAAATTTTCAAAAATGTTTTTTCTATCGAAATATGTCAAATTTGATCATTTTTGGCTTATTTATACTTAGTGCAGTCATAAACGACCTCTATGTAAACATTTTGACATACTTGGATCAAAATTACAATGATTTGTATAGTCATGACTCTCATGTTGAAAAATCGAAAATTTTCAAAAAATGTTTTTTCTATCGAAAAATGTCAAATTTGATCATTTTTGGCTTATTTATACTTAGTCCAGTCATAAAGGACCTCTTTGTATACATTTTGACTTACTTGGATCAAAATTTCAATGATTTGTATAGTCATGACATTCTAGTTGTAAAATCGGAAATTTTCAAAAAATGTTTTTTCTATCGAAAAATGTCAAATTTGATCATTTTTGGCTTATTTATACTTAGTCCAGTCATAAACGACCTCTTTGTATACATTTTGACTTACTTGGATCAAAATTTCAATGATTTGTATAGTCATGATTCTCATGTTGAAAAATCGAAAATTTTCAAAAAATGTTTTTTCTATCGAAAAATGTCAAATTTGATATTTTTTGGCTTATTTATACTTAGTCCAGTCATAAAGGACCTGTATGTATACATTTTGACATACTTGGATCAAAATTTCAATGATTTGTATAGTCATGACATTCTGGTTGTAAAATCGAAAATTTTCAAAAAATGTTTTTTCTATCGAAAAATGTCAAATTTGATCATTTTTGGCTTATTTATACTTAGTCCAGTCATAAAGGACCTCTTTGTATACATTTCGACTTACTTGGATCAAAATTTCAATGATTTGTATAGTCATGACTCTCATGTTGAATAATCGAAAATTTTCAAAAAATGTTTTTTCTATCGATAAATGTCAAATTTGATAATTTTTGGCTTATTTATACTTAGTCCAGTCATAAAGGACCTCTATGAATACATTTTGACTTACTTGGATCAAAATTTCAATGATTTGTATAGTCATGACATTCTAGTTGTAAAATCGGAAATTTTGAAAAATGTTCTTTCTATCGAAAAATGTCAAATTTGATCATTTTTGGCTTATTTATACTTAGTCCAGTCATAAACTACCTCTATGTATACATTTTGACTTACTTGGATCAAAATGTTAATGATTTGTATAGTCATGACATTCTAGTTGTAAAATCGGAAATTTTCAAAAAATGTTTTTTCTATCAAAAAATGTCAAATTTGATCATTTTTGGCTTATTTATACTTAGTCCAGTCATAAACGACCTCTAAGTATACATTTTGACTTTCTTGGATCAAAATTTCAATGATTTGTAATGTCATGACTCTTATGTTGAAAAATCGAAAATTTTCAAAAAATGTTTTTTCTATCGAAAAATGTCAAATTTGATCATTTTTGGCTTATTTATACTTAGTCCAGTCATAAAGAACCTCTTTGTATACATTTTGACTTACTTGGATCAAATTTTCAATGATTTGTATTGTCATGACTCTCATGTTGAATAATCGAAAATTTTCAAAAAATGTTTTTTCTATCGAAAAATGTCAAATTTGATCATTTTTGGCTTATTTATACTTAGTCCAGTCATAACGGATCTCTCTGTATACATTTTGACTTACTTGGATCAAAATTTCAATGATTTGTATAGTCATGACATTCTAGTTGGAAAATCGAAAATTTTCAAAAAATGTTTTTTCTATCGCAAAATGTCAAATTTGATCATTTTTGGCTTATTTATACTTAGTCCAGTCATAAACGACCTCTATGTATACATTTTGACTTACTTGGATCAAAATTTCAATCATTTGTATACTCATGACATTCTAGTTGTAAAATCGGAAATTTTCAAAAAATGTTTTTTCTATCGAAAAATGTCAAATTTGATCATTTTTGGCTTATTTATACTTAGTCCAGTCATAAACGACCTCTATGTATACATTTTGGCTTACTTGGATCAAAATATCAATGATTTGTACAGTCATGACTCTCATGTTGTAAAATCGGAAATTTTCAAAAAATGTTTTTTCTGTCGAAAAATGTCAAATTTGATTATTTTTGGCTTATTTATATTTAGTCCAGTCATAAACGACCTCTTTGTATACATTTTGACTTACTTGGATCAAAATTTCAATGATTTGTATAGTCATGACATTCTAGTTGTAAAATCGGAAATTTTAAAAAAATGTTTTTTCTATCGAAAAATGTCAAATTTGATCATTTTTGGCATATTTATACTTAGTCCAGTCATAAACGACCTCTATCTATACATTTTGACTTACTTGGATCAAAATTTCAATGATTTGTATAGTCATGACTCTCATGTTGAAAAATCGAAAATTTTCAAAAAATGTTTTTTCTATCGATAAATGTCAAATTTGATAATTTTTGGCTTATTTATACTTAGCCCAGTCATAAAGGACCTCTATGTATACATTTTGACTTACTTGGATCAAAATTTCAATGATTTGTATAGTCATGACATTCTAGTTGTAAAATCGGAAATTTTCAAAAATGTTCTTTCTATCGAAAAATGTCAAATTTGATCATTTTTGGCTTATTTATACTTAGTCCAGTCATAACGGATCTCTATGTATACATTTTGACTTACTTGGATCAAAATTTCAATGATTTGTATAGTCATGACATTCTAGTTGGAAAATCGAAAATTTTCAAAAAATGTTTTTTCTATCGAAAAATGTCAAATTTGATCATTTTTGGCTTGTTTATACATAGTCCAGTCATAAGGGACAATATGTATACATTTTGACTTACTTGGATCAAAATTTCAATGATTTGTATAGTCATGACATTCTAGTTGTAAAATCGGAAATTTTCAAAAAATATTTATTCTATCGAAAAATGTCAAATTTGATCATTTTTGGCTTATTTATACTTAGTCCAGTCCTAAAGGACCTCTTTGTATACATTTTGACTTACTTGGATCAAAATTTCAATGATTTGTATAGTCATGACTCTCATGTTGTACAATCGGAAATTTTCAAAAAATGTTTTTTCTATCGAAAAATGTCAAATTTGATTATTTTTGGCTTATTTATATTTAGTCCAGTCATAAACGACCTCTTTGTATACATTTTGACTTACTTGGATCAAAATTTCAATGATTTGTATAGTCATGACTCTCATGTTGAATAATCGAAAATTTTCAAAAAATGTTTTTTCTATCGAAAAATGTCAAATTTGATCATTTTTGGCTTATTTATACTTAGTCTAGTCATAAACGACCTCTATGTATACATTTTGACTTACTTGGATCAAAATTTCAATGATTTGTATAGTCATGACATTCTAGTTGTAAAATCGGTAATTTTCAAAAAATGTTTTTTCTATCGAAAAATGTCAAATTTGATCATTTTTTTCTTATTTATACTTAGTCCAATCATAAAGGATCTCTATGTATACATTTTGACTTACTTGGATAAAAATTTCAATGATTTGTATAGTCATGACTCTCATGTTGAAAAATCGAAAATTTTCAAAAAATGTTTTTTCTATCGAAAAATGTCAAATTTGATCAATTTTGGCTTATTTATACTTAGTCCAGTCATAAAGGACCTCTATGTATACATTTTGACTTACTTGGATCAAAATTTCAATGATTTGTATAGTCATGACATTCTAGTTGTAAAATCGGAAATTTTCAAAAAATGTTTTTTCTATCAAAAAATGTCAAATTTGATCATTTTTGGCTTATTTATACTTAGTCCAGTCATAAAGGACCTCTATGTATACTGTTGGGTACGAAAATCAAATTAGGAAAATTAGCTGGTGCTTACCTTATTATTATTCCTTGGAAAACATAACTAATTATATCTAATTTAAATTATTATATTGGCGCGATATCGTCCATGAAACACATAAAAACTTTATATAACACGTATACTGTTTAAACTGGTTCTTAACTCAACGATCAAAACGTATATTGAGTAAACTGGCTTTCAACACACCACAACGATCAATAATGTATATTGATTAAAAGTGTGTCTAGATCACGCACATAATTTGCTCATTATGCGTTTGTGTGGGCACCAGTGTAAAGGGAATGGTTAAGGGATCCGTACCATAAGGAAAGTCCATACATTACCCCCCCCCCCACCAAAATGAACATTTTTCAACTGCAATGGATTGCACCTTTAACCATTTAGACAATTGTGAAATCGGCGATTGGCAAACCATATTTAAAACAATTACAAATTCAAATAAAGATGCTATAGCGATAGCATTTGGCACTTTTACAAAACTCGAAATTCAAATTAAAATAAAGCACGGGACATGGGAACATTTAACAGGAAACGGGACACAGGAAACACTAAGTGGACTGTTTAATTTTACGGAAGGACAGGGAGTACCAACAATTTACGAACGGGTCGGGTGAGATGGCCGGAACTAGTTCGCAACTTAACGATGCGAACTACTCCATCTTTCGCCGGCAACAGGGCAGTAATTCTTGCCAATGGCCATTTGATCGGGGGCTGGTTTTCGACCATGATAACCACGACATCATCCACTTTTACATCTCAACGTGGTCCCACCACTTTTGTCGTTGAATTAAAGTGTGCAGATATTCACGGGACCACCGTTTCCAGAAATGTTGGGACACTTGACGCAATAGTTCCCACCTTGGGATACGATTGGAGGGTACATTGGTAATGTCTCGTTCAGGGCGAGACAATAACGGGGCTCCGATCAAAAAATGACCAGGAGTTAGGCAAGAAATATCGTCAATGGGACAAGAGGCAGAAATACCCAACGGACATGAGTTCAGGATGGCCTCGATGCGCGCAAGAAGGGTACACAATTCTTCGTATAGCAAGGCTCTATCAGAAGAGACGTTTTAAGTGGTGTTTAACCGACTTTACCCCGGCTTCCCACAAACCACCGGCTGACGGGTGTGCTGGAGCGTTAAAAACCCACTCGATTTCCCGTCCCAAAAGGTAATCCGAAAAAATCTTACTATTTTCTCTGACAAATTGAAAAGTTTCTTCCAGAACTCGAGACGCACCTACAAAGTTCGTACCTCGATCAGAAAACATAGTTTTGGGCAAACCTCTTCTCGCAATAAAACGATCTAGAGCGGCAAGAAAACAGTCGGTAGAGAGAGATGATAATAGCTCAAGGTGAATAGCTTTCGTTGAGAAGCACACAAAAAGGGCAAAATAACACTTATTAATTGGACTATTTCGTCGAGATCCATCTTTTATGGGATATGGTCCGGCTAGATCTACCCCAGTATGAACAAAGGGTCGACCTTGAACGAAACGTGACGCAGGCAAACTGGACATAAATGGCTGATTGGGCTTGGCAATAAAACGGACACAATGAGTACATTTGAAAATGATTTTACGAACAAGTTCACGCACCCGAGGGATATGATACGATTGTTATATGGAATTACTGGAAATTACGTTGTTCCTTGGGAAGCGAAGTGTTTTTCTTAAATCTCAACATCCATGCTATAACTCGCTTGGCTCTAACAAGAGATGAGAAACGTTCTAGAAGAAGAACAACACCATCATCTCCACCTGTAACATGGCCTATCAATGATGGGCCAACCTCTTTTAGGTCGGGCAGGTCAGGAACCGAGGCTACATCTTGGCTTGGCCATAAAGAAAAATCTTGGCGCAAAAAATCGGGACCTGACCACCACAACTTATGGTTTACAAGCTGACTTGGTATACAGCCACGACTGGCAATATCGGCAGGGTTATCAGCTGTTGGAACATGGAACCATTGAGATGGTAAAGTCCGATCTAAAATGTTAACAACACGATTAGCAACGAAAACCTTGAGTAAATGAGCAGGGGTTCGTAGCCATGACAAAACTACCATTGAATCTGTAAATAGGTAAAGCTTTTCTATATGAAGACGAGCGCGGAGTGGCAATAAAGATTCTATAATCTTAGCAAGCATGCAGCTGGCATTTAACTCAAGGCGGGGAATAGTGACTGGTTTTACTGGAGCGACTTTAGTTTTAGCACGGATCAAGCTAATCAACACGCGTTGATCCGAACAAACGACTCGCAAATAGACAGCAGCAGCCATTGCAGAGCTAGAGGCATCAGAAAACCCAACAAGCTCGGGTGGATGAATGTAAGTGTCGAGAAAAACGACGTGGAATTTTGATGGAACGAGAACGTGGAATTTTGATGGTTTGAAGGCAAGGCATTTCTTTGGCAAACTGACTCCATTGATCAATCATACGAGACGGTAAAGGATCATCCCAGTCGATTCCTTGTAGCCAGATTTTTTTGCATCAATATCTTCATCCAGATAACTACAAGTCCCAAAAATCCTGGTAAATCATAGGTACGGGCAATTTGTGATCAAACTTGGCGTTTAGTGGTGGTTTCAATTAGGGATGGTTTCAATTCGATAGCAAAATACATCATCCTCAGATATCCATTGAATTCCAAGAACTTGAACAGTTTCAATGTCACCAAATTTGTGAGGCTTTTCCTTATATTCGTGAGGTAGGTCACTTAAAACGGCGGCATGAGAGCTTGCCCATTTTCTTAACTCAAACCCAGCCGTCGATAACAAAGCAGATAAGTCGGTACGTAGCTGACGGGCTTCAGCAATTGAGGAAGCTCCGGTACACACATCATCGATATACATGTCAGTTTCTAGAACTTTAGCAGCAGTCGGATATTTAAATCCTTCGTCTTGAATTAATTGTTTCATCACACGGAGGGCATGGTAAGGCGAGCTTTGCCAAAACAAACACGGGTTATTTCATACTGTTGTACAGGTTGAGAGGGATCGAAACGCCACAATATCTGCTGAAATTTACTATCTCTTGCATCCAATTTGATGGCTCTATACATTTGTTTTACATCTCCTGTCATAGCAACTCGGTGCAAGCGGAAATTCAAAACAATATCGTTAATACTGTTTTGAAGCTTAGGACCGGCTAATAAAGTCTCATTTAAAGAAGGGAAGGTGGCATTGGTTTTCTCAGCAGGGTTAAATACAACTCTAACTTTAGTTGTGGAGCTATCTTTCGTAACTCCATGATGGGTCAAAACATAAGACGAGTTCTTCTCGGCAAGTACCATGTGACCAGAACTGAGATAATCTTGAAGATTTGCATGGTACAAATCTTTAAACGTGGGCTGTTTTTCTAAACGTTTTTCTAATTTAGTTAGACGATTTAGTGCAGAGACACGGCTATCACCTAGCTCCGGAGCTTCACCATTACGAAAGGGCAATCGTACAATATAAGCTCCATCGGAATCACGGCGATGAGTTTTGACAAAGTGTTCCTCACATTTAACATCTTCTGGGTTCAACGGAGTTTTGACAGGCAATTCTTCAACTTCCCAAAACTTCTGTAACTGGTACGAAAGGTCTGGGTCAGAGTGCATTATCCAATATTCATTGATACTCATTCGATGACATCGATGGACATTCACCCATAACAAGTGTTCCGAACATGGATGGAACCAGAGAGGGATGACCTGGAACTACAGGTTCCGAAGTCAGAAGGTTGGCGTAATGTTGTGCTCCGATGAGCATCTCAACCGAAGCAGGGCTATAGAACTGAGGATCGGCAAGTTGTAGCTGAGAAAGTTTATTGACAATATTTTGTACAACTGGGACGGCAGGAATTTTAGTTGCTATGGTTGGTAACACAGCCGCTTCAACGGTGAGAGAGAACGGACTATGTTTTGAGTTGACAGTACAAACAACAGTACCTTTGGCTGGTTGGGGTTTCCCGGATCCTATACCCGAGATGCGATTGTAAGACGCTGTCATTGGTAAAGTAAGGCGATCCTTTAGTGATTGGGAAATAATATTGATCATACTTCCTGGATCAATTAAAACTCGGACATCATGATGATGACCAAATACATCAGGAATACTAACTATAGCAGTTCCCAATAGAATTTGCTTATGCTGATGTACAGACGGCGAAGGCATAATATTACCTGACAGTGCAACGGTAGGCTCACTGGCAGATGATATAGGAGGAATATTGGCTTTACTATCATTATGAAGCATGGTATGATGGGCTTTGGAGCCACAATGTCTGCATGAAAATTTAAAAGAACATGTCGATCGAGCGTGTGGTCCAAAACAGGAAAAGCATAAAAGTTTTTTACGTAAAACTTCATAGCGTTGCGAAATAGTCATATTACCAAACTGATTGCATTCTACGACTCGGTGAGATTTAGCACAACGTGGACAGGTGTGACTCAAATCTGCAGGCTTGGAAGAGGTTGATTGCACACTAGGCTTCAGTGGAGGAGAAGCATGAGCAACCATGGCTCTTTTAACTGGAACTTTCATAGAACCCATCGGCTTATTGTAATTTGTCTTTGCTGACGAAGAGTTAATTACCTCACATGTAGCAATACGCCCTTCTACAAATTTACGGATATCGGCATAAGTTGGTACAGTAGGATCGTTAGCTCTTGTATCCTCAAAAGCTTGACGTGTTTGAGGATCAAGCAGCCTAAGAGCCATGAACGAAATAAGAAAATCCGAAACACTAGTTAAAGCAAGGTTGTTTAAAGCTTCCACTTGAACATTAAAATCTTCTAAAAATCCTTTAAGTTGACTTTCTTGCGTAAAAGGTTTCACAGAAAATAGCTTCTGACACTTCGGACAATAGCTTCTGCATTAGATGCAATAACTCTTTTGTTTGTCAATCTAGTGACTAAAGTTTTGTAGGCAGTTTCATAGGAATTTTCCGCAAATGGTAGACCTTGTATGGCAGTCAGAGCAGTGCCGGAGACGGAAGAACGTAGATAGCTATACTTTTCAATTGTTGAGAGATGGCCTTGATTATGAATCAATGTATCAAATAATGATTTAAATGAATCAAACTTTCCATAAGTCCCATCAAATGTCGGCAGAGTGATATGAGGCAATTTTGGTTTGATGGTTGGGGCGGAAGGAGTTGAGACGGTTTGTGGTTCAGGCCAAGAAGCCTCCGCAGCTCTAACAGCATAGAACAAATCGTCAAATGCCTGTGAGGATGCTAAAACGTCTGATATTCGATGTTCTACAGCTGCTAAGGCGTTTGTTTCTAATATTTTATTCTGAACGGCATCGAATTCGGAATATGCTTTGTCCAACGTTTTACATCTTGCTTTAAATTGCCTGCATATGTTTAAATCATTCAAACGTGGAATTAAATCGAACGCTTGTTGTATACTTTGAAAATATCGTTCCCGCCTGGCAATTAAAACCTGGATAAAAAAGGGAAAAACAAAAAACAAAAAAATTTGGAAAACAAAGTTTAAACAAGAATAATTTAATCAAACCACCTATTTATCAAAAACCGATCAATTAAACAAGCAAATCCATCAAATAAATAAATCACAAATATAAATTAATAAATTACTCATTCAATCGATCAATTGTTAACAAGTTTGGAAAACAAAGGGTTTATCCAAAAGTGATTTAATAAAACCACCACTTATTCAAATGAAAATCAATCAATCAATCAATCAATCAGGCAAATTTATAAAATATCAAAATCAATTAATTAATTAATAAGGCAAATTTATGAAATATCGAAAATCTATCAATTGATTAATCAGGCAAATTCACAAAATATCAAAAAATCAATCAATTAATTAATAAGGTAAATTTATGAAATATCAAAATCAATTAATTATTAATCCATCAATTTGTCAATTCAAACCAAATGAAATTCATTTCGACATGTGCAATAAAATGATATCAAAACAACACAGCAATTGTATAACATATTTTGTGTCAACAAAGCCAATAAGTTTTATAATGTTTGTATTTTGTTCTTGTTTCAAATAAATTTCAAAATTAAATTTCAAAATAAAATATTCAATTTCAATTTCAAATTAAATAATGGTAATTAATAGCAACCGAATAATTAAGTAAATGTTCACTCTGGCATGGCAATAATGTATCCCAGGGAATAACAATAAAATGGGAACGGGATTCGGCTCAGACAGGACCAAATAATGTTGGGTACAAAAATCAAATTAAGAAAATTAGCTGGTGCTTACCTTATTATTATTCCTTGGAAAATATAACTTTATTTAAATTATTATATTGGCGCGATATCGTCCATGAAACACATAAAAACTTTATATAACACGTATATTGTTTAAACTGGTTTTTAACTCAACGATCAAAACGTAAATTGATTAAACTGGCTTTTAACACACCACAACGATCAATAATGTATATTGATTAAAAGTGTGTCTAGATCACGCACATAATTTGCGCATTATGCGTTTGTGTAGGCACCAGTGTAAAGGGAATGGTTAAGGGATCCGTACCATAAGGAAAGTCCATACATATACATTTTGACTTACTTGGATCAAAATTTCAATGATTTGTGTAGTCATGACTCTCATGTTGAAAAATCGAAAATTTTCAAAAAATGTTTTTTCTATCGAAAAACGTCAAATTTGATCATTTATGGCTTATTTATACTTAGTCCAGTCATAAAGGACCTCTTTGTTTACATTTTGACTTACTTGGATCAAAATTTCGATGATTTGTATAGTCATGACATTCTAGTTGTAAAATCGGAAATTTTCAAAAAATGTTTTTTCTATCGAAAAATGTCAAATTTGATCATTTTTGGCTTATTTATACTTAGTCCAGTCATAAAGGACCTCTATGTATACATTTTGACTTACTTTGATCAAAATTTCAATGATTTGTATAGTCATGACATTCTAGTTGTAAAATCAGAAATTTTCAAAAAATGTTTTTTCTATCGAAAAATGTCAAATTTGATCATTTTTGGCTTATTTATACTTAGTCCAGTCATAAACGACCTCTATGTATACATTTTGACTTACTTGGATCAAAATTTCAATGATTTGTATAGTCATGACTCTCATGTTGAAAAATCGAAAATTTTCAAAAAATGTTTTTTCTATCGAAAAATGTCAAATTTGATCATTTTGGGCTTATTTATACTTAGTCCAGTCATAAAGGACCTCTATGTATACATTTTTACTTACTTGGATCAAAATTTCAATGATTTGTATAGTCATGACATTCTAGTTGTAAAACCGGAAATTTTCAAAAAATGTTTTTTCTAGCGAAAAATGTCAAATTTGATCATTTTTGGCTTATTTATACTTAGTCCAGTAATAAAGGACCTCTATGTTTACATTTTGACTTACTTGTATCAAAATTTTAATGATTTGTATAGTCATGACATTCTTGTTGTAAAATCGGAAATTTTCAAAAAAATTTTTTCTATCGAAAAATGTCAAATTTGATCATTTTTGGCTTATTTATACTTAGTCCAGTAATAACGACCTCTATGTATACATTTTGACTTACTTGGATCAAAATTTCAATGATTTGTATAGTCATGACTCTCATGTTGAAAAATCGAAAATTTACAAAAAATGTTTTTTCTATCGAAAAATGTCAAATTTGATCATTTTTGGCTTATTTATACTTAGTCCAGTCATAAACGACCTCTATATATACATTTTGACCTACTTGGATCAAAATTTCAATGATTTGTATAGTCATGACTCTCATGTTTAAAAATCGAAAATTTTCAAAAAAAGTTTTTTCTATCGAAAAATGTCAAATTTGATCATTTTTGGCTTATTTATACTTAGTCCAGGCATAAAGGACCTCTATGTTTACATTTTGACTTACTTGGATCAAAATTTCAATGATTTGTATAGTCATGACTCTCATGTTGAAAAATCGAAAATTTTCAAAAAATGTTTTTTCTATCGAAAAATGTCAAATTTGATCATTTTTGGCTTATTTATACTTAGTCCAGTCATATACGACCTCTTTGTATCCATTTTGACTTACTTGGATCAAAATTTCAATGATTTGAATAGTCATGACTCTCATGTTGAATAATCGAAAATTTTCAAAAAATGTTTTTTCTATCGAAAAATGTCAAATTTGATCATTTTTGGCTAATTTATACTTAGTCCAGTCATAAAGGACCTCTATGTATACATTTTAACTTACTTGGATCAAAATTTCAATGATTTGTATAGTCATGACTCTCATGTTGAAAAATCGAAAATTTTCAAAAAATGTTTTTTCTATCGAAAAATGTCAGATTTGATCATTTTTGGCTTATTTATACTTAGTCCAGGCATAAAGGACCTCTATGTTTACATTTGGACTTACTTGGATCAAAATTTCAATGATTTGTATAGTCATGAAATTCTAGTTGGAAAATCGGAAATTTTCAAAAAATTTTTTTTCTATCGAAAAATGTCAAATTTGATCATTTTTGGCTAATTTATACTTAGTCCAGTCATAAAGGACCTCTATGTATACATTTTAACTTACTTGGATCAAAATTTCAATGATTTGTATAGTCATGACTCTCATGTTGAAAAATCGAAAATTTTCAAAAAATGTTTTTTCTATCGAAAAATGTCAAATTTGATAATTTTTGGCTTATTTATACTTAGTCCAGTCATAAAGGACCTCTATGTATACATTTTAACTTACTTGGATCAAAATTTCAATGATTTGTATAGTCATGACTCTCATGTTGAAAAATCGAAAATTTTCAAAAAATGTTTTTTCTATCGAAAAATGTCAAATTTGATCATTTTTGGCTTATTTTTACTTAGTCCAGTCATAAAGGACCTCTATGTATACATTTTGACTTACTTGGATCAAAATTTCAATGATTTGTATAGTCATGACTCTCATGTTGAAAAATCGAAAATTTTCAAAAAATGTTTTTTCTATCGAAAAATGTCAAATTTGATCATTTTTGGCTTATTTATACTTAGTCCAGTCATATACGACCTCTATGTATCCATTTTGACTTATTCGGATCAAAATTTCAATGATTTGAATAGTCATGACTCTCATGTTGAATAATCGAAAATTTTCAAAAAATGTTTTTTCTATCGAAAAATGTCAAATTTGATCATTTTTGGCTTATTTATACTTAGTCCAGTCATAAAGGATCTCTATGTATACATTTTGACTTACTTGGATCAAAATTTCAATGATTTGTATAGTCATGAAATTCTAGTTGGAAAATCGGAAATTTTCAAAAAATTTTTTTTCTATCGAAAAATGTCAAATTTGATCATTTTTGGCTTATTTATACTTAGTCCAGTCATAAACGACCTCTATGTATACATTTTGACTTACTTGGATCAAAATTTCAATGATTTGTATAGTCATGACTCTCATGTTGAAAAATCGAAAATTTTCAAAAAATGTTTTTTCTATCGAAAAATGTCAAATTTGATCATTTTTGGCTTATTTATACTTATTCCAGTCATAAAGGACCTCTCTGTTTACATTTAGACTTACTTGGATCAAAATTTCGATGATTTGTATAGTCATGACATTCTAGTTGTAAAATAGGAAATTTTCAAAAAATGTTTTTTCTATCGAAAAATGTCAAATTTGATCATTTTTGGCTTATTTATACTTAGTCCAGTCATAAAGGACCTCTATGTATACATTTTGACTTACTTTGATCAAAATTTCAATGATTTGTATAGTCATGACTCTCATGTTGAAAAATCGAAAATTTTAAAAAAATGTTTTTTCTATCGAAAAATGTCAAATTTGATCATTTTGGGCTTATTTATACTTAGTCCAGTCATAAAGGATTTCTATGTATACATTTTGACTTACTTGGATCAAAATTTCAATGATTTGTATAGTCATGACAATCATGTTGAAAAATCGAAAATTTTCAAAAAATGTTTTTTCTATCGAAAAATGTCAAATTTGATAATTTTTGGCTTATTTATACTTAGTCCAGTTATAAAGGATCTCTATGAATACATTTTGACTTACTTGGATCAAAATTTCAATGATTTGTATAGTCAGGACAATCATGTTGAAAAATCGAAAATTTTCAAAAAATGTTTTTTCTATCGAAAAATGTCAAATTTGATAATTTTAGGCTTATTTATACTTAGTCTAGTCATAAAGGACCTCTATGTATACATTTTGACTTACTTGGATCAAAATTTCAATGATTTGTATAGTCATGACAATCATGTTGAAAAATCGAAAATTTTCAAAAAATGTTTTTTTCTATCGAAAAATGTCAAATTTGATAATTTTTGGCTTATTTATACTTAGTCCAGTCATAAAGGATCTCTATGAATACATTTTGACTTACTTGGATCAAAATTTCAATGATTTGTATAGTCATGACTCTCATGTTGAAAAATCGAAAATTTTCAAAAAATGTTTTTTCTGTCGAAAAATGTCAAATTTGATCATTTTTGGCTAATTTATACTTAGTCCAGTCATAAAGGACCTCTGTGTATACATTTTGACTTACTTTGACCAAAATTTCAATGATTTGTATAGTCATGACATTCTAGTTGTAAAATCGGAAATTTTCAAAAAATGTTTTTTCTAGCGAAAAATGTCAAATTTGATCATTTTTGGCTTATTTATACTTAGTCCAGTCATAAAGGATTTCTATGTATACATTTTGACTTACCTGGATCAAATTTTCAATGATTTGTATAGTCATGACATTCTAGTTGTAAAATCGGAAATTTTCAAAAAATATTTTTCTGTCGAAAAATGTCAAATTTGATCATTCTTATCTTATTTATACTTAGTCCAGTCATATACGAACTCTTTGTATCCATTTTGACTTACTTGGATCAAAATTTCAATGATTTGAATAGTCATGACTCTCATGTTGAAAAATCGAAAATTTTCAAAAAATGTTTTATCTATCGAAAAATGTCAAATTTGATCATTTTGGGCTTATTTATACTTAGTCCAGTCATAAAGGACCTCTATGTATACATTTTTACTTACTTGGATCAAAATTTCAACGATTTGTATAGTCATGACATTCTAGTTGTAAAATCGGAAATTTTCAAAAAATATTTTTCTGTCGAAAAATGTCAAATTTTATCATTTTTGGCTTTTTTATACTTAGTCCAGTCATAAAGGACCTCTATGTATACATTTTGACTTACTTGGATCAAAATTTCAATGATTTGTATAGTCATGACATTCTAGTTGTAAAATCGGAAATTTTCAAAAAATGTTTTTTCTATCGAAAAATGTCAAATTTGATCATTCTTATCTTATTTATACTTAGTCCAGTCATATACGACCTCTTTGTATCCATTTTGACTTACTTGGATCAAAATTTCAATGATTTGAATAGTCATGACTCTCATGTTGAAAAATCGAAAATTTTCAAAAAATGTTTTATCTATCGAAATATGTCAAATTTGATCATTTTTGGCTTTTTTATACTTAGTCCAGTCATAAAGGACCTCTATGTATACATTTTGACTTACTTGGATCAAAATTTCAATGATTTGTATAGTCATGACATTCTAGTTGTAAAACCGGAAATTTTCAAAAAATGTTTTTTCTAGCGAAAAATGTCAAATTTGATCATTTTTGGCTTATTTATACTTAGTCCAGTCATAAACGACCTCTTTATATACATTTTGACTTACTTAGATCAAAATTTCAATGATTTGTATAGTCATGACTCTCATGTTGAAAAATCGAAAATTTTCAAAAAAAGTTTTTTCTATCGAAAAATGTCAAATTTGATCATTTTTGGCTTATTTTTACTTAGTCCAGTAATAAAGGACCTCTATGTATACATTTTGACTTACTTGGATCAAAATTTCAATGATTTGTATAGTCATGACTCTCATGTTGAAAAATCGAAAATTTTCAAAAAATGTTTTTTCTATCGAAAAATGTCAAATTTGATCATTTTTGGCTTATTTCTACGTAGTCCAGTCAAAAAGGACCTCTATGCTTACATTTTGACTTACTTGGATCAAAATTTCAATGATTTGTATAGTCATGACTCTCACGTTGAAAAATCGAAAATTTTCAAAAAATGTTTTTTCTATCGAAAAATGTCAAATTTGATCATTTTTGGCTTATTTATACTTAGTCCAGTCATAAACCACCTCTATGTATACATTTTGACTTACTTGGATCCAAATTTCAATGATTTGTATAGTCATGACTCTCATGTTCAAAAATCGAAAATTTTCAAAAAAAGTTTTTTCTATCGAAAAATGTCAAATTTGATCATTTTTGGCTTATTTATACTTAGTCCAGGCATAAAGGACCTCTATGTTTACATTTTGACTTACTTGGATCAAAATTTCAATGATTTGTATAGTCATGACATTCTAATTGAAAAATCGAAAATTTTCAAAAAATGTTTTTTCTATCAAAAAATGTCAAATTTGATCATTTTTGGCTTATTTATACTTAGTCCAGTCATAAAGGACCTCTATGTATACATTTTGACTTACTTGGATCAAAATTTCAATGATTTGTATAGTCATGACTCTCATGTTCAAAAATCGAAAATTTTCAAAAAATGTTTTTTCTATCGAAAAATGTCAAATTTGATAATTTTTGGCTTATTTATACTTAGTCCAGTCATAAAGGATTTCTATGTATACATTTTGACTTACTTGGATCAAAATTTCAATGATTTGTATAGTCAGGACAATCATGTTGAAAAATCGAAAATTTTCAAAAAATGTTTTTTCTATCGAAAAATGTCAAATTTGATAATTTTAGGCTTATTTATACTTAGTCTAGTCATAAAGGACCTCTATGTATACATTTTGACTTACTTGGATCAAAATTTCAATGATTTGTATAGTCATGACAATCATGTTGAAAAATCGAAAATTTTCAAAAAATGTTTTTTCTATCGAAAAATGTCAAATTTGATAATTTTTGGCTTATTTATACTTAGTCCAGTCATAAAGGATCTCTATGAATACATTTTGACTTACTTGGATCAAAATTTCAATGATTTGTATAGTCATGACTCTCATGTTGAAAAATCGAAAATTTTCAAAAAATGTTTTTTCTGTCGAAAAATGTCAAATTTGATCATTTTTGGCTAATTTATACTTAGTCCAGTCATAAAGGACCTCTATGTATACATTTTGACTTACTTTGACCAAAATTTCAATGATTTGTATAGTCATGACATTCTAGTTGTAAAATCGGAAATTTTCAAAAAATGTTTTTTCTAGCGAAAAATGTCAAATTTGATCATTTTTGGCTTATTTATACTTAGTCCAGTCATAAAGGATTTCTTTGTATATATTTTGACTTACTTGGATCAAAATTTCAATGATTTGTATAGTCATGACAATCATGTTAAAAAATCGAAAATTTTCAAAAAATGTTTTTTCTATCGAAAAATGTCAAATTTGATAATTTTTGGCTTATTTATACTTAGTCCAGTCATAAAGGATCTCTATGAATACATTTTGACTTACTTGGATCAAAATTTCAATGATTTGTATAGTCATGACTCTCATGTTGAAAAATCGAAAATTTTCAAAAAATGTTTTTTCTGTCGAAAAATGTCAAATTTGATCATTTTTGGCTAATTTATACTTAGTCCAGTCATAAAGGACCTCTATGTATACATTTTGACTTACTTTGACCAAAATTTCAATGATTTGTATAGTCATGACATTCTAGTTGTAAAATCGGAAATTTTCAAAAAATGTTTTTTTTATCGAAAAATGTCAAATTTGATCATTCTTATCTTATTTATACTTAGTCCAGTCATATACGACCTCTTTGTATCCATTTTGACTTACTTGGATCAAAATTTCAATGATTTGAATAGTCATGACTCTCATGTTGAAAAATCGAAAATTTTCAAAAAATGTTTTATCTATCGAAAAATGTCAAATTTGATCATTTTGGGCTTATTTATACTTAGTCCAGTCATAAAGGACCTCTATGTATACATTTTTACTTACTTGGATCAAAATTTCAATCATTTGTATAGTCATGACATTCTAGTTGTAAAATCGGAAATTTTCAAAAAATGTTTTTTCTATCGAAAAATGTCAAATTTGATCAATTTTGGCTTATTTATACTTAGTCCAGTCAAAAAGGACCTCTATGTATACATTATGACTTACTTGGATCAAAATTTCAATGATTTGTATAGTCATGACATTCTAGTTGTAAAATCGGAAATTTTCAAAAAATGTTTTTTCTATCGAAAAATGTCAAATTTGATCATTTTTGGCTTATTTATACTTAGTCCAGCCATTAACCACCTCTATGTATACATTTTGACTTACTTGGATCAAAATTTCAATGATTTGTATAGTCATGACTCTCATGTTGAAAAATCGAAAATTTTCAAAAAATGTTTTTTCTATCGAAAAATGTCAAATTTGATCATTTTTGGCTTATTTATACTTAGTCCAGTCATAAAGGACCTCTATGTATACATTTTGACTTACCTGGATCAAATTTTCAATGATTTGTATAGTCATGACATTCTAGTTGTAAAATCGGAAATTTTCAAAAAATGTTTTTTCTATCGAAAAATGTCAAATTTGATCAATTTTGGCTTATTTATACTTAGTCCAGTCAAAAAGGACCTCTATGTATACATTATGACTTACTTGGATCAAAATTTCAATGATTTGTATAGTCATGACATTCTAGTTGTAAAATCGGAAAATTTCAAAAAATATTTTTCTGTCGAAAAATGTCAAATTTGATCATTTTTGGCTTTTTTATACTTAGTCCAGTCATAAAGGACCTCTATGTATACATTTTGACTTACTTGGATCAAAATTTCAATGATTTGTATAGTCATGACATTCTAGTTGTAAAATCGGAAATTTTCAAAAAATGTTTTTTCTATCGAAAAATGTCAAATTTGATCATTCTTATCTTATTTATACTTAGTCCAGTCATATACGACCTCTTTGTATCCATTTTGACTTACTTGGATCAAAATTTCAATGGTTTGAATAGTCATGACTCTCATGTTGAATAATCGAAAATTTTCAAAAAATGTTTTTTCTATCGAAATATGTCAAACTTGATCATTTTTGGCTTATTTATACTTAGTCCAGTCATAAAGGATCTCTATGTATACATTTTAACTTACTTGGATCAAAATTTCAATGATTTGTATAGTCATGACATTCTAGTTGTAAAACCGGAAATTTTCAAAAAATGTTTTTTCTATCGAAAAATGTCAAATTTGATCATTTTTGGCTTATTTATACTTAGTCCAGTCATAAACGACCTCTATGTATACATTTTGACTTACTTGGATCAAAATTTCAATGATTTGTATAGTCATGACAATCATGTTGAAAAATCGAAAATTTTCAAAAAATGTTTTTTCTATCGAAAAATGTCAAATTTGATAATTTTTGGCTTATTTATACTTAGTCCAGTCATAAAGGATCTCTATGAATACATTTTGACTTACTTGGATCAAAATTTCAATGATTTGTATAGTCATGACTCTCATGTTGAAAAATCGAAAATTTTCAAAAAATGTTTTTTCTGTCGAAAAATGTCAAATTTGATCATTTTTGGCTAATTTATACTTAGTCCAGTCATAAAGGACCTCTATGTATACATTTTGACTTACTTTGACCAAAATTTCAATGATTTGTATAGTCATGACATTCTAGTTGTAAAATCGGAAATTTTCAAAAAATGTTTTTTTCTAGCGAAAAATGTCAAATTTGATCATTTTTGGCTTATTTATACTTAGTCCAGTCATAAAGGATTTCTTTGTATATATTTTGACTTACTTGGATCAAAATTTCAATTATTTGTATAGTCATGACAATCATGTTAAAAAATCGAAAATTTTCAAAAAATGTTTTTTCTATCGAAAAATGTCAAATTTGATAATTTTTGGCTTATTTATACTTAGTCCAGTCATAAAGGATCTCTATGAATACATTTTGACTTACTTGGATCAAAATTCCAATGATTTGTATAGTCATGACTCTCATGTTGAAAAATCGAAAATTTTCAAAAAATGTTTTTTCTGTCGAAAAATGTCAAATTTGATCATTTTTGGCTAATTTATACTTAGTCCAGTCATAAAGGACCTCTATGTATACATTTTGACTTACTTTGACCAAAATTTCAATGATTTGTATAGTCATGACATTCTAGTTGTAAAATCGGAAATTTTCAAAAAATGTTTTTTCTATCGAAAAATGTCAAATTTGATCATTCTTATCTTATTTATACTTAGTCCAGTCATATACGACCTCTTTGTATCCATTTTGACTTACTTGGATCAAAATTTCAATGATTTGAATAGTCATGACTCTCATGTTGAAAAATCGAAAATTTTCAAAAAATGTTTTATCTATCGAAAAATGTCAAATTTGATCATTTTGGGCTTATTTATACTTAGTCCAGTCATTAAGGACCTCTATGTATACATTTTTACTTACTTGGATCAAAATTTCAATCATTTGTATAGTCATGACATTCTAGTTGTAAAATCGGAAATTTTCAAAAAATGTTTTTTCTAGCGAAAAATGTCAAATTTGATCATTTTTGGCTTATTTATACTTAGTCCAGTCATAAAGGTCCTCTATGTATACATTTTGACTTACCTGGATCAAATTTTCAATGATTTGTATAGTCATGACATTCTAGTTGTAAAATCGGAAATTTTCAAAAAATGTTTTTTCTATCGAAAAATGTCAAATTTGATCAATTTTGGCTTATTTATACTTAGTCCAGTCAAAAAGGACCTCTATGTATACATTATGACTTACTTGGATCAAAATTTCAATGATTTGTATAGTCATGACATTCTAGTTGTAAAATCGGAAATTTTCAAAAAATGTTTTTTCTATCGAAAAATGTCAAATTTGATCATTTTTGGCTTATTTATACTTAGTCCAGCCATTAACCACCTCTATGTATACATTTTGACTTACTTGGATCAAAATTTCAATGATTTGTATAGTCATGACTCTCATGTTGAAAAATCGAAAATTTTCAAAAAATGTTTTTTTCTATCGAAAAATGTCAAATTTGATCATTTTTGGCTTATTTATACTTAGTCCAGTCATAAAGGACCTCTATGTATACATTTTGACTTACCTGGATCAAATTTTCAATGATTTGTATAGTCATGACATTCTAGTTGTAAAATCGGAAATTTTCAAAAAATGTTTTTTCTATCGAAAAATGTCAAATTTGATCAATTTTGGCTTATTTATACTTAGTCCAGTCAAAAAGGACCTCTATGTATACATTATGACTTACTTGGATCAAAATTTCAATGATTTGTATAGTCATGACATTCTAGTTGTAAAATCGGAAATTTTCAAAAAATATTTTTCTGTCGAAAAATGTCAAATTTGATCATTTTTGGCTTTTTTATACTTAGTCCAGTCATAAAGGACCTCTATGTATACATTTTGACTTACTTGGATCAAAATTTCAATGATTTGTATAGTCATGACTCTCATGTTCAAAAATCGAAAATTTTCAAAAAATGTTCTAGTTGTAAAATCGGAAATTTTCAAAAAATATTTTTCTGTCGAAAAATGTCAAATTTGATCATTTTTGGCTTTTTTATACTTAGTCCAGTCATAAAGGACCTCTATGTATACATTTTGACTTACTTGGATCAAAATTTCAATGATTTGTATAGTCATGACATTCTAGTTGTAAAATCGGAAATTTTCAAAAAATGTTTTTTCTATCGAAAAATGTCAAATTTGATCATTCTTATCTTATTTATACTTAGTCCAGTCATATACGACCTCTTTGTATCCATTTTGACTTACTTGGATCAAAATTTCAATGATTTGAATAGTCATGACTCTCATGTTGAATAATCGAAAATTTTCAAAAAATGTTTTTTCTATCGAAATATGTCAAACTTGATCATTTTTGGCTTATTTATACTTAGTCCAGTCATAAAGGATCTCTATGTATACATTTTAACTTACTTGGATCAAAATTTCAATGATTTGTATAGTCATGACATTCTAGTTGTAAAAACGGAAATTTTCAAAAAAATGTTTTTTCTAGCGAAAAATGTCAAATTTGATCATTTTTGGCTTATTTATACTTAGTCCAGTCATAAACGACCTCTTTATATACATTTTGACTTACTTGGATAAAAATTTCAATGATTTGTATAGTCATGACTCTCATGTTGAAAAATCGAAAATTTTCAAAAAAAGTTTTTTCTATCGAAAAATGTCAAATTTGATCATTTTGGGCTTATTTATACTTAGTCCAGTCATAAAGGACCTCTATGTATACATTTTTACTTACTTGGATCAAAATTTCAATCATTTGTATAGTCATGACATTCTAGTTGTAAAATCGGAAATTTTCAAAAAATGTTTTTTCTAGCGAAAAATGTCAAATTTGATCATTTTTGGCTTATTTATACTTAGTCCAGTCATAAAGGACCTCTATGTATACATTTTGACTTACCTGGATCAAAATTTCAATGATTTGTATAGTCATGACTCTCATGTTGAAAAATCGAAAATTTTCAAAAAAAGTTTTTTCTATCGAAAAATGTCAAATTTGATCATTTTTGGCTTATTTTTACTTAGTCCAGTAATAAAGGACCTCTATGTATACATTTTGACTTACTTGGATCAAAATTTCAATGATTTGTATAGTCATGACTCTCATGTTGAAAAATCGAAAATTTTCAAAAAATGTTTTTTCTATCGAAAAATGTCAAATTTGATAATTTTTGGCTTATTTATACTTAGTCCAGTCATAAAGGATCTCTATGAATACATTTTGACTTACTTGGATCAAAATTTCAATGATTTGTATAGTCATGACTCTCATGTTGAAAAATCGAAAATTTTCAAAAAATGTTTTTTCTGTCGAAAAATGTCAAATTTGATCATTTTTGGCTAATTTATACTTAGTCCAGTCATAAAGGACCTCTATGTATACATTTTGACTTACTTTGACCAAAATTTCAATGATTTGTATAGTCATGACATTCTAGTTGTAAAATCGGAAATTTTCAAAAAATGTTTTTTCTATCGAAAAATGTCAAATTTGATCATTCTTATCTTATTTATACTTAGTCCAGTCATATACGACCTCTTTGTATCCATTTTGACTTACTTGGATCAAAATTTCAATGATTTGAATAGTCATGACTCTCATGTTGAAAAATCGAAAATTTTCAAAAAATGTTTTATCTATCGAAAAATGTCAAATTTGATCATTTTGGGCTTATTTATACTTAGTCCAGTCATAAAGGACCTCTATGTATACATTTTTACTTACTTGGATCAAAATTTCAATCATTTGTATAGTCATGACATTCTAGTTGTAAAATCGGAAATTTTCAAAAAATGTTTTTTCTAGCGAAAAATGTCAAATTTGATCATTTTTGGCTTATTTATACTTAGTCCAGTCATAAAGGACCTCTATGTATACATTTTGACTTACCTGGATCAAATTTTCAATGATTTGTATAGTCATGACATTCTAGTTGTAAAATCGGAAATTTTCAAAAAATATTTTTCTGTCGAAAAATGTCAAATTTGATCAATTTTGGCTTATTTATACTTAGTCCAGTCAAAAAGGACCTCTATGTATACATTATGACTTACTTGGATCAAAATTTCAATGATTTGTATAGTCATGACATTCTAGTTGTAAAATCGGAAATTTTCAAAAAATGTTTTTTCTATCGAAAAATGTCAAATTTGATCATTTTTGGCTTATTTATACTTAGTCCAGCCATTAACCACCTCTATGTATACATTTTGACTTACTTGGATCAAAATTTCAATGATTTGTATAGTCATGACTATCATGTTGAAAAATCGAAAATTTTCAAAAAATGTTTTTTCTATCGAAAAATGTCAAATTTGATCATTTTTGGCTTATTTATACTTAGTCTAGTCATAAAGGACCTCTATGTATACATTTTGACTTACTTGGATCAAAATTTCAATGATTTGTATAGTCATGACAATCATGTTGAAAAATCGAAAATTTTCAAAAAATGTTTTTTCTATCGAAAAATGTCAAATTTGATCATTTTTGGCTTATTTGTACTTAGTCCAGTCATGAAGGATTTCTATGTATACATTTTAACTTACTTGGATCAAATTTTCCATGATTTGTATAGTCATGACATTCTAGTTGTAAAATCGGAAATTTTCAAAAAATATTTTTCTGTCGAAAAATGTCAAATTTGATCATTTTTGGCTTTTTTATACTTAGTCCAGTCATAAAGGACCTCTATGTATACATTTTGACTTACTTGGATCAAAATTTCAATGATTTGTATAGTCATGACTCTCATGTTCAAAAATCGAAAATTTTCAAAAAATGTTCTAGTTGTAAAATCGGAAATTTTCAAAAAATATTTTTCTGTCGAAAAATGTCAAATTTGATCATTTTTGGCTTTTTTATACTTAGTCTTGTCATAAAGGACCTCTATGTATACATTTTGACTTACTTGGATCAAAATTTCAATGATTTGTATAGTCATGACATTCTAGTTGTAAAATCGGAAATTTTCAAAAAATGTTTTTTCTATCGAAAAATGTCAAATTTGATCATTCTTATCTTATTTATACTTAGTCCAGTCATATACGACCTCTTTGTATCCATTTTGACTTACTTGGATCAAAATTTCAATGATTTGAATAGTCATGACTCTCATGTTGAATAATCGAAAATTTTCAAAAAATGTTTTTTCTATCGAAATATGTCAAACTTGATCATTTTTGGCTTATTTATACTTAGTCCAGTCATAAAGGATCTCTATGTATACATTTTAACTTACTTGGATCAAAATTTCAATGATTTGTATAGTCATGACATTCTAGTTGTAAAACCGGAAATTTTCAAAAAATGTTTTTTCTAGCGAAAAATGTCAAATTTGATCATTTTTGGCTTATTTATACTTAGTCCAGTCATAAACGACCTCTTTATATACATTTTGACTTACTTGGATAAAAATTTCAATGATTGGTATAGTCATGACTCTCATGTTGAAAAATCGAAAATTTTCAAAAAAAGTTTTTTCTATCGAAAAATGTCAAATTTGATCATTTTTGGCTTATTTTTACTTAGTCCAGTAATAAAGGACCTCTATGTATACATTTTGACTTACTTGGATCAAAATTTCAATGATTTGTATAGTCATGACTCTCAAGTTGAAAAATCGAAAATTTTCAAAAAATGTTTTTTCTATCGAAAAATGTCAAATTTGATCATTTTTGGCTTATTTCTACGTAGTCCAGTCAAAAAGGACCTCTATGCTTACATTTTGACTTACTTGGATCAAAATTTCAATGATTTGTATAGTCATGACTCTCATGTTGAAAAATCGAAAATTTTCAAAAAATGTTTTTTTCTATCGAAAAATGTCAAATTTGATCATTTTTGGCTTATTTATACTTAGTCCAGTCATAAACCACCTCTATGTATACATTTTGACTTACTTGGATCAAAATTTCAATGATTTGTATAGTCATGACTCTCATGTTCAAAAATCGAAAATTTTCAAAAAAAGTTTTCTCTATCGAAAAATGTCAAATTTGATCATTTTTGGCTTATTTATACTTAGTCCAGGCATAAAGGACCTCTATGTTTACATTTTGACTTACTTGGATCAAAATTTCAATGATTTGTATAGTCATGACATTCTAATTGAAAAATCGAAAATTTTCAAAAAATGTTTTTTCTATCAAAAAATGTCAAATTTGATCATTTTTGGCTTATTTATACTTAGTCCAGTCATAAAGGACCTCTATGTATACATTTTGACTTACTTGGATCAAAATTTCAATGATTTGTATAGTCATGACTCTCATGTTCAAAAATCGAAAATTTTCAAAAAATGTTTTTTCTATCGAAAAATGTCAAATTTGATAATTTTTGGCTTATTTATACTTAGTCCAGTCATAAAGGATTTCTATGTATACATTTTGACTTACTTGGATCAAAATTTCAATGATTTGTATAGTCAGGACAATCATGTTGAAAAATCGAAAATTTTCAAAAAATGTTTTTTCTATCGAAAAATGTCAAATTTGATAATTTTAGGCTTATTTATACTTAGTCTAGTCATAAAGGACCTCTATGTATACATTTTGACTTACTTGGATCAAAATTTCAATGATTTGTATAGTCATGACAATCATGTTGAAAAATCGAAAATTTTCAAAAAATGTTTTTTTCTATCGAAAAATGTCAAATTTGATAATTTTTGGCTTATTTATACTTAGTCCAGTCATAAAGGATCTCTATGAATACATTTTGACTTACTTGGATCAAAATTTCAATGATTTGTATAGTCATGACTCTCATGTTGAAAAATCGAAAATTTTCAAAAAATGTTTTTTCTGTCGAAAAATGTCAAATTTGATCATTTTTGGCTAATTTATACTTAGTCCAGTCATAAAGGACCTCTTTGTATACATTTTGACTTACTTTGACCAAAATTTCAATGATTTGTATAGTCATGACATTTTAGTTGTAAAATCGGAAATTTTCAAAAAATGTTTTTTCTAGCGAAAAATGTCAAATTTGATCATTTTTGGCTTATTTATACTTAGTCCAGTCATAAAGGATTTCTATGTATATATTTTGACTTACTTGGATCAAATTTTCAATGATTTGTATAGTCATGACATTCTAGTTGTAAAATCGGAAATTTTCAAAAAATATTTTTCTGTCGAAAAATGTCAAATTTGATCATTTTTGGCTTTTTTATACTTAGTCCAGTCATAAAGGACCTCAATGTATACATTTTGACTTACTTGGATCAAAATTTCAATGATTTGTATAGTCATGACATTCTAGTTGTAAAATCGGAAATTTTCAAAAAATGTTTTTTCTATCGAAAAATGTCAAATTTGATCATTCTTATCTTATTTATACTTAGTCCAGTCATATACGACCTCTTTGTATCCATTTTGACTTACTTGGATCAAAATTTCAATGATTTGAATAGTCATGACTCTCATGTTGAAAAATCGAAAATTTTCAGAAAATGTTTTATCTATCGAAAAATGTCAAATTTGATCATTTTGGGCTTATTTATACTTAGTCCAGTCATAAAGGACCTCTATGTATACATTTTTACTTACTTGGATCAAAATTTCAATGATTTGTATAGTCATGACATTCTAGTTGTAAAATCGGAAATTTTCAAAAAATGTTTTTTCTAGCGAAAAATGTCAAATTTGATCATTTTTGGCTTATTTATACTTAGTCCAGTCATATAGGACCTCTATGTATACATTTTGACTTACCTGGATCAAATTTTCAATGATTTGTATAGTCATGACATTCTAGTTGTAAAATCGGAAATTTTCAAAAAATGTTTTTTCTATCGAAAAATGTCAAATTTGATCATTTTTGGCTTATTTATACTTAGTCCAGTCATAAAGGACCTCTATGTATACATTTTGACTTACTTTGATCAAAATTTCAATGATTTGTAGAGTCATGACATTCTAGTTGTAAAATCGGAAATTTTCAAAAAATGTTTTTTCTATCGAAAAATGTCAAATTTGATCATTTTTGGCATATTTATACTTAGTCCAGTCATAAACGACCTCTATGTATACATTTTGACTTACTTGGATCAAAATTTCAATGATTTGTATAGTCATGACTCTCATGTTGAAAAATCGAAAATTTTCAAAAAATGTTTTTTCTATCGAAAAATGTCAAATTTGATCATTTTTGGCATATTTATACTTAGTCCAGTCATAAAGGACCTCTATGTATACATTTTTACTTACTTGGATCAAAATTTCAATGATTTGTATAGTCATGACATTCTAGTTGTAAAACCGGAAATTTTCAAAAAATGTTTTTTCTAGCGAAAAATGTCAAATTTGATCATTTTTGGCTTATTTATACTTAGTCCAGTAATAAAGGACCTCTATGTTTACATTTTGACTTACTTGTATCAAAATTTTAATGATTTGTATAGTCATGACATTCTTGTTGTAAAATCGGAAATTTTCAAAAAATTTTTTTCTATCGAAAAATGTCAAATTTGATCATTTTTGGCTTATTTATACTTAGTCCAGTAATAACGACCTCTATGTATACATTTTGACTTACTTGGATCAAAATTTCAATGATTTGTATAGTCATGACTCTCATGTTGAAAAATCGAAAATTTTCAAATATGTTTTTTCTATCGAAAAATGTCAAATTTGATCATTTTTGGCTTATTTATACTTAGTACAGTCATAAAGGACCTCTATGTATACATTTTGACTTTCTTGGATAAAAATTTCAATGATTTGTATAGTCATGACTCTCATGTTGAAAAATCGAAAATTTTCAAATATGTTTTTTCTATCGAAAAATGTCAAATTTGATCATTTTTGGCTTATTTATACTTAGTCCAATCATAAAGAACCTCTATGTATACATTTTGACTTACTTGGATCAAAATTTCAATGATTTGTATAGTCATGACATTTAAGTTGTAAAATCGGAAATTTATAAAAAAAGTTTTTTCTATCGAAAAATGTCAAATTCAATCCTTTTTGGCTTATTTATACTTAGACCAGTCATAAAGGATCTCTTTGTATACATTTTGACTTACTTGGATCAAAATTTCAATGATTTGTAGAGTCATGACTCTCATGTTGAAAAATCGAAAATTTTCAAATATGTTTTTTCTATCGAAAAATGTCAAATTTGATCATTTTTGGCTTATTTATACTTAGTACAGTCATAAAGGACCTCTATGTATACATTTTGACTTTCTTGGATAAAAATTTCAATGATTTGTATAGTCATGACTCTCATGTTGAAAAATCGAAAATTTTCAAAAAATGTTTTTTCTATTGAAAAATGTCAAATTTGATCATTTTTGGCTTATTTGTAATTAGTCCAGTCATAAAAGACCTCTATGTATACATTTTGACTTACTTGGATCAAAATTTCAATGATTTGTAAAGTCATGACTCTCATGTTGAAAAATCGAAAATTTTCAAAAAATATTTTTTCTATCGAAAAATGTCAAATTTGATCATTTTTGGCTTATTTATACTTAGTCCAATCATAAAGGACCTCTATGTATACATTTTGACTTACTTGGATCAAAATTTCAATGATTTGTATAGTCATGACATTTAAGTTGTAAAATCGGAAATTTATAAAAAAAGTTTTTTCTATCGAAAAATGTCAAATTCAATCCTTTTTGGCTTATTTATACTTAGTCCCGTCATAAAGGATCTCTTTGTATACATTTTGACTTACTTGGATCAAAATTTCAATGATTTGTATCGTCATGACTCTCATGTTGGAAAATTGAAAATTTTCAAAAAAATGTTTTTTTCTATCTAAAAATGTCAAATTTGATCATTTTTGGCTTGTTTATACTTAGTCCAGTCATAAAGGACCTCTATGTATACATTTTGGCTTACTTGGATCAAAATTTCAATGATTTGTATAGTCATGACATTCTAGTTGTAAAAGAGAAATTTTCAAAAAATGTTTTTTTCTATCGAAAAATGTCAAATTTGATCATTTTTGGCTTATTTATACTTAGTCCAGTCATAAAGGACCTCTATGTATACATTTTGACTTACTTGGATCAAAATTTCAATGATTTGTATAGTCATGACTCTCATGTTGAAAAATCGAAAATTTTCAAAAAATGTTTTTCTATCGAAAAATGTCAAATTTGATCATTTTTGGCTTATTTATACTTAGTCGAGTCATAAAGGACCTCTATGTATACATTTTGGCTTACTTGGATCAAAATTTCAATGATTTGTATAGTCATGACATTCTAGTTGTAAAAGAGAAATTTTCAAAAATGTTTTTTCTATCGAAAAATGTCAAATTTGATCATTTTGGCTTATTTATACTTAGTCCAGTCATAAAGGACCTCTATGTATACATTTTGACTTACTTGGATCAAAATTTCAATGATTTGTATAGTCATGACTCTCATGTTGAAAAAATCGAAAATTTTCAAAAAATGTTTTTCTATCGAAAAATGTCTAATTTGATCATTTTTGGCTTATTTATACTTAGTCGTTTCATAAAGGACCTTTATGTATACATTTTGACTTACTTGGATCAAAATTTCGATGATTTGCATAGTCATGACATTCTAGTTGTAAAATCGGAAATTTTCAAAAAATGTTTTTTCTATCGAAAAATGTCAAATTTGATCATTTTTGGCTTATTTATACTTAGTCCATTCATAAAAGACCTCTATGTATACATTTTGACTTACTTGGACCAAAATTTCAATGATTTGTATAGTCATGACTCTCATGTTGTAAAATCGGAAATTTTCAAAAAATGTTTTTTCTATCGAAAAATGTCAAATTTGATCATTTTTGGCTTATTTCTACTTAGTCCAGTCATAAAGGACCTCCATGTATACATTTTGACTTACTTGGATCAAAATGTCAATGATTTGTATAGTCATGACTCTCATGTTGAAAAATCGAAAATTTTCAAAAAATGTTTTTTCTTTCGAAAAATGTCAAATTTGATCATTTTTGGCTTATTTCTACTTAGTCCAGTCATAAAGGACCTCTATGTATACATTTTGACTTACTTGGATCAAAATTTCAATGATTTGTTCAGTCATGATAGCTTAGTTGTAAAATCGGAAATTTTCAAAAAATGTTTTTTCTATCGAAAAATGTCAAATTTGATCATTTTTGGCTTATTTATACTTAGTCCAGTCATATAGGACATCTATGTATACATTTTAAATTACTTGGATCAAAATTTCAATGATTTAAATAGTCATGACATTCTAGTTGTAAAATCGAAAATTTTCAAAAAATGTTTTTTCTATCGAAAAATGTCAAATTTGATAATTTTTGGCTTATTTCTACTTAGTCCAGTCATAAAGGACCTCAATGTATACATTTTTACTTACTTGGATCAAAATTTCAATGATTTGTATAGTCATGACTCTCATGTTGAAAAATCGAAAATTTTCAAAAAATGTTTTTTCTATCGAAAAATGTCAAATTTGATCATTTTTGGCTTATTTTTCTTAGTCCAGTCATAAATGACCTCTATGTATACATTTTGACTTACTTGGATCAAAATTTCAATGATTTGTATAGTCATGACTCTCAAGTTGAAAAATCGAAAATTTTCAAAAAATGTTTTTTCTATCGAAAAATGTCAAATTTGATCATTTTTGGCTTATTTCTACTTAGTCCAGTCATAAAGAACCTCTATGTATACATTTTGACTTACTTGGATCAAAATTTCAATGATTTGTATAGTCATGACTCTCATGTTGAAAAATCGAAAATTTTCAAAAAATGTTTTTTTCTATCGAAAAATGTCAAATTTGATCATTTTTGGCTTATTTATACTTAGTACAGTCATTAAGGACCTCTATGTATACATTTTGACCTTCTTGGATCAAAATTTCAATGATTTAAATAGTCATGACATTCTAGTGGTAAAATCGAAAATTTTTAAAAAATTTTTTTCTTTCGAAAAATGTCAAATTTGATCATTTTTGGCTTATTTATACTTAGTCCAGTCATAAGGGACCTCTTTGTATACATTTTGACTTACTTGGATCAAAATTTCAATGATTTGTATAGTCATGACATTTTAGTTGTAAAATCGGAAATTTTCAAAAAATGTTTTTTCTATCGAAAAATGTCAAATTTGATCATTTTTGGCTTACTTATACTTAGTCCAGTCATAAAGGACCTCTATGTATACATTTTGACTTACTTGGATCAAAATTTCAATGACTTGTATAGTCATGACTCTAATGTTGAAAAATCAAAAATTTTCAAAAAATGTTCATCTATCGAAAAATGTCAAATTTGATCATTTTTGGCTTATTTCTACTTAGTCCAGTCATAAAGGACCTCTATGTATACATTTTGACTTACTTGGATCAAAATTTCAATGATTTGAATAATCATGACTTTCTAGATGTAAAATCGGAAATTTAAAAAAAATGTATTTTCTATCGAAAAATGTCAAATTTGATCGTTTTTGGCTTATTTATACTTAGTCCAGTCATAAAGGACCTCTATGTATACATTTTGACTCTCGTGGATCAAAATTTCAATGATTTGTATAGTCATGACTCTCATGTTGAAAAATCGAAAAATTTCAAAAAATGATTTTTCTATCGAAAAATGTCAAATTTGATCATTTTTGGCTTATTTATACTTAGTCCAGTCATGAAGGACCTTTTTGTATACATTTTGACTTACTTGGATCAAAATTTCAATGATTTGTATAATCTTGACTCTCATGTTGAAAAATCGAAAATTTTCAAAAAATGTTTTTCTATCGAAAAATGTCTAATTTGATCATTTTTGGCTTATTTATACTTAGTCGTTTCATAAAGGACCTTTATGTATACATTTTGACTTACTTGGATCAAAATTTCGATGATTTGCATAGTCATGACATTCTAGTTGTAAAATCGGAAATTTTCAAAAAATGTTTTTTCTATCGAAAAATGTCAAATTTGATCATTTTTGGCTTATTTATACTTAGTCCAGTCATAAAGGACCTCTATGTATACATTTTGACTTACTTGGATCAAAATTTCAATGATTTGTATAGTCATGACTCTCATGTTGTAAAATCGGAAATTTTCAAAAATGTTTTTTCTATCGAAAAATGTCAAATTTGATCATTTTTGGCTTATTTATACTTAGTCCAGTAATAAAGGACCTCCATGTATACATTTTGACTTACTTGGATCAAAATTTCAATGATTTGTATAGTCATGACATTTAAGTTGTAAAATCGGAAATTTATAAAAAAAGTTTTTTCTATCGAAAAATGTCGAATTCAATCCTTTTTGGCTTATTTATTCTTAGTCCAGTCATAAAGGATCTCTTTGTATACATTTTGACTTACTTGGATCAAAATTTCAATGATTTGTATAGTCATGACATTTAAGTTGTAAAATCGGAAATTTATAAAAAAAGTTTTTTCTATCGAAAAATGTCAAATTCAATCCTTTTTGGCTTATTTATACTTAGTCCAGTCATAAAGGATCTCTTTGTATACATTTTGACTTACTTGGATCAAGAATGTCAATGATTTGTATAGTCATGACTCTCATGTTGCAAAAACGAAAATTTTCAAAAATGTTTTTTCTATCGAAAAATGTCAAATTTGATCATTTTTGGCTTATTTATACTTAGTCCAGTCATAAAAGACCTCTATGTTTACATTTTGACTTACTTGGATCAAAATTTCAATGATTTGTATAGTCATGACATTTTAGTTGTAAAATCGGAAATTTATAAAAAATGTTTTTTCTATCGAAAAATGTCAAATTTGATCATTTTTGGCTTATTTCTACTTAGTCCAGTCATAAAGGACCTCTATGTATACATGTATACATTTTGACCTACTTGGATCAAAATTTCAATGATTTGTATAGTCATGACTCTCATGTTGAAAATCGAAAATTTTCAAAAAATGTTTTTTCTATCGAAAAATGTCAAATTTGATCATTTTTGGCTTATTTATACTTAGTCCAGTCATTAAGGACCTCTATGTATACATTTTGACTTACTTGGAACAAAATTTCAATGATTTGTATAGTCATGACTCTCATGTTGAAAAATCGAAAATTTTCAAAAAATGTTTTATCTATCGAAAAATGTCAAATTTGATCATTTTTGGCTTATTTATACTTAGTCCAGTCATAAAGGACCTCTCTGTATACATTTTGACTTACTTGGATCAAAATTTCAATGATTTGTAAAGTCATGACGCTCATGTTGAAAAATCGAAAATTTTCAAAAAATGTTTTATCTATCGAAAAATGTCAAATTTGATCATTTTTGGCTTATTTATACTCTGTCCAGTCATAAATGACCTCTATGTATACATTTTGACTTATTTGGATCAAAATAATAATGATTTGTATAGTCATGACTCTCATGTTGAAAAATCGAAAATTTCAAAAAATGTTTTTTCTATCGAAAAAATGTCAAATTTGATCATTTTTGGCTTATTTATACTTAGTCCAGTCATTAAGGACCTCTATGTATACATTTTGACTTACTTGGAACAAAATTTCAATGATTTGTATAGTCATGACTCTCATGTTGAAAAATCGAAAATTTTCAAAAAATGTTTTATCTATCGAAAATTGTCAAATTTGATCATTTTTGGTTTATTTATACTTAGTCCAGTCATAAAGGACATCTATGTATACATTTTGACTTACTTGGATCAAAATTTCAATGATTTGTAAAGTCATGACACTCATGTTGAAAAATCGAAAATTTTCAAAAAATGTTTTTTCTATCGAAAAATGTCAAATTTGATCATTTTTGGCTTATTTATACTTAGTCCAGTCATAAAGGACCTCCATGTATACATTTTGACTTACTTGGATCAAAATTTCAATGATTTGTAAAGTCATGACTCTCATGTTGAAAAATCGAAAATTTTCAAAAAATGTTTTATCTATCGAAAAATGTCAAATTTGATCATTTTTGGCTTATTTATACTTAGTCCAGTCACAAAGGACCTCTCTGTATACATTTTGACTTACTTGGATCAAAATTTCAATGATTTGTATAGTCAAGACATTTTAGTTGTAAAATCGGATATTTTCAAAAAATGTTTTTTCTATCGAAAAATGTCAAATTTGATCATTTTTGGCTTATTTATACTTAGTCCAGTCATTAAGGACCTCTATGTATACATTTTGACTTACTTGGATCAAAATTTCAATGATTTGTATAGGCATGACATTCTTGTTAAAAAATCGAAAATTTTCAAAAAAAATTTTTTCTATCGAAAAATGACATATTTGATCATTTTTGGCTTATTTCTACTTATTCCAGTCATAAAGGACCTCTATGTATACATTTTGACTTGCTTGGATCAAAATTTCAATGATTTGTATTGTCATGACTCTCATGTTGAAAAATCGAAAATTTTCAAAAAATGTTTTTTCTATCGAAAAATGTCAAATTTGATCATTTTTGGCTTATTTATACTTAGTCCAGTCATAAAGGACCTCTTTGTATACATTTTGACTTACTTGGATCAATATTTCAATGATTTGTATAGTCTTGACTCTCATTTTGTAAAATCGAAAATTTTCAAAAAATGTTTCTTCTATCGAAAAATGTCAAATTTGATCATTTTTGGCTTATTTACACTTAGTCAAGTCATAAAGGACCTCTATGTATACATTTTGACTTACTTGGATCAAAATTTCAATGATTTGTATAGTCATGACTCTCATGTTGAAAAATCCAAAATTTTCAAAAAATGTTTTATCTATCGAAAAATGTCAAATTTGATCATTTTTGGCTTATTTATACTTAGTCCAGTCATAAAGGACCTCTCTGTATACATTTTGACTTACTTGGATCAAAATTTCAATGATTTGTAAAGTCATGACTCTCATGTTGAAAAATCGAAAATTTTCAAAAAATGTTTTATCTATCGAAAAATGTCAAATTTGATCATTTTTGGCTTATTTATACTCTGTGCAGTCATAAATTACCTCTATGTATACATTTTGACTTACTTGGATCAAAATTTCAATGATTTGTAGAGTCATGACTCTCATGTTGAAAAATCGAAAATTTTCATATATGTTTTTTTCTATCGAAAAATGTCAAATTTGATCATTTTTGGCTTATTTATACTTAGTCCAGTCATAAAGGACCTCTTTGTATACATTTTGACTTACTTGGATCAAAATTTCAATGATTTGTATAGTCATGACTCTCATGTTGAAAAATCGAAAATTTTCAAAAAATGTTTTGTCTATCGAAAAATGTCAAATTTGATCATTTTTGGCTTATTTATACTTAGTCCAGTCATAAAGGACCTCTCTGTATACATTTTGACTTACTTGGATCAAAATTTCAATGATTTGTAAAGTCATGACTCTCATGTTGAAAAATCGAAAATTTTCAAAAAATGTTTTTTCTATCGAAAAATGTCAAATTTGATCATTTTTGTCTTATTTATACTTAGTCCAGTCATAAAAGACCTCTTTGTATACATTTTGACTTACTTGGATCAAAATTTCAATGATTTGTCTAGTCATGACATTCTAGTTGTAAAATCGAAAATTTTCCAAAAATGTTTTTTTTATCGAAAAATGTCAAATTTGATCATTTTTGGCTTATTTATACTTAGGCCAGTCAAAAAACTTACTTGGATCAAAATTTCAATGATTTGTCTAGTCATGACATTCTAGTTGTAAAATCGAAAATTTTCCAAAAATGTTTTTTTTATCGAAAAAATGTCAAATTTGATCATTTTTGGCTTATTTATACTTAGGCCAGTCATAAAGGACCTCTATGTATACATTTTGACTTACTTGGATCAAAATTTCAATGTTTTGTATAGTTATGACTCTCATGTTGAAAAATCGGAAATTTTCAAAAAATGTTTCTTCTATCGAAAAATGTCAAATTTGATCAATTTTGGCTTATTTATACTTAGTTCAGTCATAAAGGACCTCTATGTATACATTTTGACTTACTTGGATCAAAATTGCAATGATTTGTATAGTCATGACATTCTAGTTGTAAAATCGAAAATTTTCAAAAAAGGTTTTTTCTATCGAAAAATGTCAAATTTGATCATTTTTGGCTTATTTATACTTAGTCCAGTCATAAAGGACTTCTATGTATACATTTTGACTTACTTGGATCAAAATTTCAATGATTTGTATAGTCATGAGTCTCATGTTGAAAAATCGAAAATTTTAAAAAATGTTTTTTCTATCGAAAAATGTCAAATTTGATCATTTTTGGCTTATTTATACTTAGTCCAGTCATAAAGGACCTCTATGTACATATTTTGACTTACTTGGATCAAAATTTCAATGATTTGTATAGTCGTGACTCTCATGTTGAAAAATCGGAAATTTTCAAAAAATGTTTTTTTTATCGAAAAATGTCAAATTTGATCATTTTTGGCTTATTTATACTTAGGCCAGTCATAAAGGACCTCTATGTATACATTTTGACTTACTTGGATCAAAATTTCAATGATTTGTATAGTCAGGACTCTATGTTGAAAAATCGAAAATTTTCAAGAAATGTTTTTTCTATCGAAAAATGTCAAATTTGATCATTTTCGGCTTATTTATACTTAGTCTAGTCATAAAGGACCTCTATGTATACATTTTGACTTACTTGGATCAAAATTTCAATGATTTGTATAGTCATGACTCTCATGTTGAAAAATCGAAAGTTTTCAAAAAATGTTTTTTTCTATCGAAAAATGTCAAATTTGATCATTTTTGGCTTATTTCTACTTAGTCCAGTCATAAAGGACCTCTTTGTATACATTTTGACTTACTTGGATCAAAATTTCAATGATTTGTATAGTCATGACATTCTAGTTGTAAAATCGGAAATTTTCAAAAAATGTTTTTTCTATCGAAAAATGTCCAATTTGATCATTTTTGGCTTATTTATACTTAGTCCAGTCATAAAGGACCTCTATGTATACATTTTGACTTACTTGGATCAAAATTTCAATGATTTGTATAGTCATGACTCTCATGTTGAAAAATCGAAAATTTTCAAATATGTTTTTTCTATCGAAAAATGTCAAATTTGATCATTTTTGGCTTATTTATACTTAGTACAGTCATAAAGGACCTCTATGTATACATTTTGACTTTCTTGGATAAAAATTTCAATGATTTGTATAGTCATGACTCTCATGTTGAAAAATCGAAAATTTTCAAAAAATGTTTTTTCTATCGAAAAATGTCAAATTTGATCATTTTTGGCTTATTTGTAATTAGTCCAGTCATAAAAGACCTCTATGTATACATTTTGACTTACTTGGATCAAAATTTCAATGATTTGTATAGTCATGACTCTCATGTTGAAAAATCGAAAATTTTCAAAAAATGTTTTTTCTATCGAAAAATGTCAAATTTGATCATTTTTGGCTTATTTATACTTAGTCCAATCATAAAGGACCTCTATGTATACATTTTGACTTACTTGGATCAAAATTTCAATGATTTGTATAGTCATGACATTTAAGTTGTAAAATCGGAAATTTATAAAAAAAGTTTTTTCTATCGAAAAATGTCAAATTCAATCCTTTTTGGCTTATTTATACTTAGTCCAGTCATAAAGGATCTCTTTGTATACATTTTGACTTACTTGGATCAAAATTTCAATGATTTGTAGAGTCATGACTCTCATGTTGAAAAATCGAAAATTTTCAAATATGTTTTTTCTATCGAAAAATGTCAAATTTGATCATTTTTGGCTTATTTATACTTAGTACAGTCATAAAGGACCTCTATGTATACATTTTGACTTTCTTGGATAAAAATTTCAATGATTTGTATAGTCATGACTCTCATGTTGAAAAATCGAAAATTTTCAAAAAATGTTTTTTCTATCGAAAAATGTCAAATTTGATCATTTTTGGCTTATTTGTAATTAGTCCAGTCATAAAAGACCTCTATGTATACATTTTGACTTACTTGGATCAAAATTTCAATGATTTGTAAAGTCATGACTCTCATGTTGAAAAATCGAAAATTTTCAAAAAATGTTTTTTCTATCGAAAAATGTCAAATTTGATAATTTTTGGCTTATTTATACTTAGTCCAATCATAAAGGACCTCTATGTATACATTTTGACTTACTTGGATCAAAATTTCAATGATTTGTATAGTCATGACATTTAAGTTGTAAAATCGGAAATTTATAAAAAAAGTTTTTTCTATCGAAAAATGTCAAATTCAATCCTTTTTGGCTTATTTATACTTAGTCCCGTCATAAAGGATCTCTTTGTATACATTTTGACTTACTTGGATCAAAATTTCAATGATTTGTATAGTCATGACATTTAAGTTGTAAAATCGGAAATGACATTTAAGTTGTAAAATCGGAAATTTATAAAAAAAGTTTTTTCTATCGAAAAATGTCAAATTCAATCCTTTTTGGCTTATTTATACTTAGTCCAGTCATAAAGGATCTCTTTGTATACATTTTGACTTACTTGGATCAAAAATTTCAATGATTTGTATAGTCATGACTCTCATGTTGAAAAATCGAAAATTTTCAAAAAATGTTTTATCTATCGAAAAATGTCAAATTTGATCATTTTTGGCTTATTTATACTTAGTCCAGTCATAAAAGACCTCTATGTTTACATTTTGACTTACTTGGATCAAAATTTCAATGATTTGTATAGTCATGACATTTTAGTTGTAAAATCGGAAATTTATAAAAAATGTTTTTTTCTATCGAAAAATGTCAAATTTTATCATTTTTGGCTTATTTCTACTTAGTCCAGTCATAAAGGACCTCTATGTATACATGTATACATTTTGACCTACTTGGATCAAAATTTCAATGATTTGTATAGTCATGACTCTCATGTTGAAAAATCGAAAATTTTCAAAAAATGTTTTTTTCTATCGAAAAATGTCAAATTTGATCATTTTTGGCTTATTTATACTTAGTCCAGTCATTAAGGACCTCTATGTATACATTTTGACTTACTTGGAACAAAATTTCAATGATTTGTATAGTCATGACTCTCATGTTGAAAAATCGAAAATTTTCAAAAAATGTTTTATCTATCGAAAAATGTCAAATTTGATCATTTTTGGCTTATTTATACTTAGTCCAGTCATAAAGGACCTCTCTGTATACATTTTGACTTACTTGGATCAAAATTTCTATGATTTGTAAAGTCATGACTCTCATGTTGAAAAATCGAAAATTTTCAAAAAATGTTTTATCTATCGAAAAATGTCAAATTTGATCATTTTTTGGCTTATTTATACTCTGTCCAGTCATAAATGACCTCTATGTATACATTTTGACTTATTTGGATCAAAATAATAATGATTTGTATAGTCATGACTCTCATGTTGAAAAATCGAAAATTTTCAAAAAATGTTTTTTTTTTATCGAAAAATGTCAAATTTGAACATTTTTGGCTTATTTATACTTAGTCCAGTCATAAAGGACCTCTATGTATACATTTTGACTTACTTGGATCAAAATTTCAATGATTTGTATAGTCATGACTCTCATGTTGTAAAATCGGAAATTTTCAAAAAATGTTTTATCTATCGAAAAATGTCAAATTTGATCATTTTTGGCTTATTTATACTTATTCCAGTCATAAAGGACCTCTATGTATACATTTTGACTTACTTGGATCAAAATTTCAATGATTTGTATAGTCATGACATTCTAATTGTAAAATCGGTAATTTTCAAAAAATGTTTTTTCTATCGAAAAATGTCAAATTTGATCATTTTTTGGTTTATTTACACTTAGTCCAGTCATACAGCACCTCTATGTATACATTTTGACTTACTTGGATCAAAATTTCAATGATTTGTATAGTCATGACATTGTAGTTGTAAAATCGGAAATTTTCAAAAAAAGGTTTTTTCTATCGAAAAATGTCAAATTTGATCATTTTTGGCTTTTTTATACTTAGTCCAGTCATAAAGGACCTCTCTGTATACATTTTGACTTACTTGGATCAAAATTTCCATGATTTGTATAGTCATGACTCTCATGTTGTAAAATCGGAAATTTTCAAAAAATGTTTTTTTTCTATCGAAAAATGTCAAATTTGATCATTTTTGGCTTATTTATACTTATTCCAGTCATAAAGGACCTCTATGTATACATTTTGACTTACTTGGATCAAAATTTCAATGATTTGTATAGTCACGACATTCTAGTTGTAAAATCGGAAATTTTTAAAAAATGTTTTTTCTATCGAAAAATGTCAAATTTGATCATTTTTGGCTTATTTATACTTAGTCCAGTCATAACGGACCTATATGTATACATTTTGACTTATTTGGATCAAAATTTCCATGATTTGTATAGTCATGACTCTCATGTTGTAAAATCGGAAATTTTCAAAAAATGTTTTTTCTATCGACAAATGTCAAATTTGATCATTTTTGGCTTATTTATACTTAGTCCAGTCATAAAGGACCTCTATGTATACATTTTGACTTACTTGGATCAAAATTTCAATGATTTGTATAGTCATGACATTCTAATTGTAAAATCGGTAATTTTCAAAAAATGTTTTTTCTATCGAAAAATGTCAAATTTGATCAATTTTGGTTTATTTATACTTAGTCCAGTCATAAAGCACCTCTATGTATACATTTTGACTTACTTGGATCAAAATTTCAATGATTTGTATAGTCATGACATTCTAGTTGTAAAATCGGAAATTTTCAAAAAAGGGTTTTTTCTATCGAAAAATGTCAAATTTGATCATTTTTGGCTTTTTTATACTTAGTCCAGTCATAAAGGACCTCTATGTATACATTTTGACTTACTTGGACCAAAATTTCAATGATTTGTATAGTCATGACTCTCATGTTGAAAAATCGAAAATTTTCAAAAAATGTTTTTCTATCGAAAAAATGTCAAATTTTATCCTTTTTGGCTTATTTCTACTTAGTCCAGTCGTAAAGGACCTCTATGTATACATTTTGACTTACTTGGATCAAAATTTCAATGATTTTTATAGTCATGACATTCTTGTTGAAAAATCGAAAATTTTCAAAAAATGTTTTTTCTATCGAAAAATGTCAAATTTGATCATTTTTGGCTTATATATACTTAGTCCAGTCATAAAGGACCTCTATGTATACATTTTGACTTACATGGATCAAAATTTCATTGATTTGTATGGTCATGACTCTCATGTTGAAAAATCGAAAATTATCAAAAAATGTTTTTTCTATCGAAAAATGTCAAATTTGATCATTTTTGGCTTATTTATACTTAGTCCAGTCATAAAGGACCTCTGCGTATACATTTTGATTTACTTGGATCAAAATTTCAATGATTTGTATAGTCATGACTCTCATGTTGAAAAATCGAAATTTTTCAAAAAATGTTTTTTCTATCGAAAAATGTCAAATTTGATCATTTTTGGCTTATTTATACTTAGTCCAGTCATAAAGGACCTCTTTGTATACAGTTTGACTTTCTTGGATCAAAATTTCAATGATTTGTATAGTCATGACTCTCATGTTGAAAAATCGAAATTTTTCAAAAAATGTTTTTTCTATCGAAAAATGTCAAATTTGAACATTTTTGGCTTATTTATACTTAGTCCAGTCATAAAGGACTTCTATATATACATTTTGACTTACTTGGATCAAAATTTCAATGATTTGTATAGTCATGACTCTCATGTTGTAAAATCGGAAATTTTCAAAAAATGTTTTTTCTATCGAAAAATGTCTAATTTGATCATTTTTGGCTTATTTATACTTAGTCCAGTCATAAAGGACCTCTATGTATACATTTTGACTTACTTGGATTAAAATTTCAATGATTTGTATAGTCATGACATTCTAATTGTAAAATCGGTAATTTTCAAAAAATGTTTTTTCTATCGAAAAATGTCAAATTTGATCATTTTTGGCTTATTTATACTTAGTCCAGTCATAAAGGACCTCTATGTATACATTTTGACTTACTTGGATCAAAATTTCAATGATTTGTATAGTCATGACTCTCATGTTGAAAAATCGAAAATTTCCAAAAATGTTTTTACTATCGAAAAATGTCTAATTTGATCATTTTTGGCTTATTTATACTTAGTCCAGTCATAAAGGACCTTTATGTATACATTTTGACTTACTTGGATCAAAATTTCAATAATTATTAAAGTCATGACATTTTAGTTGTAAAATCGGAAATTTTCAAAAAATGTTTTTTCTATCGAAAAATGTTAAATTTGTTCATTTTTGGCTTCTTTCTACTTAGTCCAGTCATAAAGGACCTCTATGTATACATTTTGACTTACTTGGATCAAAATTTCAATGATTTGTATAGTCATGACATTCTTGTTGAAAAATCGAAAATTTTCAAAAAATGTTTATTCTATCGAAAAATGTCAAATTTGATCATTTTTGGCTTATATATTCTTAGTCCAGTCATAAAGGACCTTTATGTGAATATTTTGACTTACTTGGATCAAAATTTCAATAATTATTATAGTCATGACATTTTAGTTGTAAAATCGGAAATTTTCAAAAAATGTTTTTTCTATCGAAAAATGTTAAATTTGTTCATTTTTGGCTTCTTTCTACTTAGTCCAGTCATAAAGGACCTCTATGTATACATTTTGACTTACTTGGATCAAAATTTCAATGATTTGTATAGTCATGACATTCTTGTTGAAAAATCGAAAATTTTCAAAAAATGTTTATTCTATCGAAAAAATGTCAAATTTGATCATTTTTGGCTTATTTATTCTTAGTCCAGTCATAAAGGACCTTTATGTATATATTTTGACTTACTTGGATCAAAATTTCAATGATTTGTATAGTCATGTTGAAAAATCGAAAATTTTCAAAAAATGTTTTTTTCTATCGAAAAATGTCAAATTTGATCATTTTTGGCCTATTTCTACTTAGTCCAGTCATAAAGAACCTCTATGCTTACATTTTGACTTACTTGGATCAAAATATCAATGATTTGTATAGTCATGACTCTCATGTTGAAAAATCGAAAATTTTCAAAAAATGTTTTTACTGTCGAAAAATGTCAAATTTGATCATTTTTGGCTCATTTATACTTAGTCCAGTCATAAAGGACCTCTATGCTTACATTTTGACTTACTTGGATCAAAATATCAATGATTTGTATAGTCATGACTCTCATGTTGAAAAATCGAAAATTTTCAAAAAATGTTTTTTCTAGCGAAAAAATGTCAAATTTGATCATTTTTTGGCTTATTTATACTTAGTCCATTCATAAAGGACCTCTATGTATACATTTTGACTTACTTGGATCAAAATTTCAATGATTTGTATAGTCGTGACTCTCTTGTTGAAAAATCGAAAATTTTCAAAAAATGTTTTTTTCTATCGAAAAATGTCAAATTTGATCATTTTTGGCTTATTTATAGTAGGTCCAGTCATAAAGGACCTCTATGTATACATTTTGACTTACTTGGATCAAAATTTCAATGATTTGTATAGTCATGACATTCTAGTTGTAAAATCGGAAATTTTCAAAAAATGTTTTTTCTATCGAAAAATGTCAAATTTGATCATTTTTTGGCTTATTTATACTTAGTCCAGTCATAAAGGACCTCTATGTATACATTTTGACTTACTTGGATCAAAATTACAATGATTTGTATAGTCATGACTCTCATGTTGTAAAATCGGAAATTTTCAAAAAATGTTTTTTCTATCGAAGAATGTCAAATTTGATCATTTTGGTCTTATTTATACTTAGTCCAGTCATAAAGGACCTCTATGTATACATTTTGACTTACTTGGATCAAAATTTCAATGATTTGTATAGTCATGACTCTCATGTTGAAAAATCGAAAATTTTCAAAAAAAATTTTTTCTATCGAAAAATGTCAAATTTGATCATTTTTGGCTTATTTCTACTTAGTTCAGTCATAAAGGACCTCTATGTATACATTTGGACTTACTTGGATCAAAATTTCAATGATTTGTGTAGTAGTGACTCTCATGTAGAAAAATCGAAAATTTTCAAAAAATGTTTTTTCAATCGAAAAATGTCAAATTTGATCATTTTTGGCTTATTTATACTTAGTCCAGTCATAAAGGACCTCTATGTATACATTTTGACTTACTTGGATCAAAATTACAATGATTTGTATAGTCTTGACTCTCATGTTGAAAAATCGAAAATTTTAAAAAATGTTTTTTTCTATCGAAAAATGTCAAATTTGATCATTTTTGGCTCATTTATACTTAGTCCAGTCATAAAGGACCTCTTTGTATACATTTTGACTTACTTAGATCAAAATTTCAATGATTTGTATAGTCATGACTCTCATGTTGAAAAATCGAAAATTTTCAAAAAATTGTTTTTTCTATCGAAAAATTTCAAATTTGATCATTTTTGGCTTATTTATACTTAAACCAGTCATAAAGGACCTCTATGTATACATTTTGACTTACTTGGATCAAAATTTCAATGATTTGTATAGTCATTACATTCTAGTTGAAAAATCGAAAATTTTCAAACAATGTTTTTTTTCTATCGAAAAGTGCCAAATTTGATCATTTTTGGCTTATTTATACTTAGTCCAGTCATAAAAGACCTCTATGTATATATTATGACTTACTTGGATCAAAATTTCAATGATTTTTATAGTCATGACATTCTAGTTGTAAAATCGAAAATTTAAAAAAATGTTTTTTCTATCGAAAGATGTCAAATTTGGTCATTTTTGGCTCATTTATACTTAGTCCAGTCATAAAGGACCTCTATGTATACATTTTGACTTACTTGGATCAAAATTTCAATGATTTGTATGGTCATGACATATTAGTTGTGAAATCGGAAATTTTCAAAAAATGTTTTTTCTATCGAAAATGTCAATTTTGATCATTTTTGGTTTATTTATACTTAGTCCATTCATAAAGTACCTCTATGTATACATTTTGACTTACTTTGATCAAAATTTCAATGATTTGTATCGTCATGACTTTCATGTTGAAAAATCAAAAATTTTCAAAATATGTTTTTTCTATCGAAAAATGTCAAATTTGATCATTTTTGGCTTATTTCTACTTAGTCCAGTCATAAAGGACCTCTATGTATACATTTTGACTTACTTTGATCAAAATTTCAATGATTTGTATCGTCATGACTCTCATGTTGAAAATCAAAAATTTTCAAAAAATGTTTTTTCTATCGAAAAATGTCAAATTTGATCATTTTTGGCTTATTTCTACTTAGTCCAGTCATAAAGGACCTCTATGTTTACATTTTGACTTACTTGGATCAAAATTTCAATGATATGTATAGTCTTGACTCTTATGTTGAAAAATCGAAAATTTTCAAAAAATGTTTTTTCTATCGAAAAATGTCAAATTTGATCATTTTTGGCTTATTTATACTTAGTCCAGTCATAAAGGACCTCTATGTATACATTTTGATTTACTTGGATCAAAATTTCAATGATTTGTGTAGTCATGACTCTCATGTTGAAAAATCGAAAATTTTCAAAAAATGTTTTTCTTATCGAAAAATGTCAAATTTGATCATTTTTGGCTTATTTATACTTAGACCAGTCATAAATGACCTCTATGTATACATTTTGACTTACTTGGATCAAAATTTCAATGATTTGTATAGTCATGACTCTCATGTTGAAAAATCGAAAATTTTCAAAAAATGTTTTTTCTATCGAAAAATGTCAAATTTGATCATTTTTTTTCTTATTTACAACTTAGTTTAGTCATAAAGGACCTCTATGTATACATTTTGACTTACTTCGATAAAAAATTATATGATTTGTAAAGTCATGACTCTCATGTTGAAAAATCGAAAATTTTCAAAAAATGTTTTTTCTATCGAAAAATGTCAAATTTGAACATTTTTGGCTTATTTATACTTAGTCCGGTCATTAAGGACCTCTATGTATACATTTTGACTTACTTGGATCAAAAATTCAATGTTTTGTATAGTCATGACTCTCATGTTGAAAAATCGAAAATTTTCAAAAAATGTTTTTTCTATCGAAAAATGTCAACTTTGATCATTTTTGGCTTATTTATACTTAGTCCAGTCATAAAGGACCTCTATGTATACATTTTGACTTACTTGGATCAAAATTTCAATGATTTGTATAGTCATGTCATTCTAGTTGTAAAATCGGAAATTTTCAAAAAATGTTTTTCTATCGAAAAATGTCAAATTTGATCATTTTTGGCTTATTTATGCTTAGTCCAGTCATAAAAGACCTCTATGTATACTTTTTGACTTACTAGGATCAAAATTTCCATGATTTGTATAGTCATGACTCTCATGTTGAAAAATCGAAAATTTTAAAAAAATGTTTTTTCTATCGAAAAATGTCAAATTTGATCATTTTTGGCTTATTTATACTTAGTCCGGTCATAAAGGACCTCTATGTATACATTTTGACTTACCTGGATCAAAATTTCAATGACTTGTACAGCCATGAATCTCATGTTGAAAAATCGAAAATTTTTAAAAAATGTTTTTCTATCGAAAAATGTCAAATTTGATCATTTTTGGCTTATTTATACTTAGTCGAGTCATAAAGGACCTTTATGTATACATTTTGACTTACTTGGATCAAAATTTCAATGATTTGCATAGTCATGACATTCTAGTTGTAAAATCGGAAATTTTCAAAAAATGTTTTTTTCTATCGAAAAATGTTAAATTTGATCATTTTTGGCTTATTTATACTTAGTCCAGTCATAAAGGACCTCTATGTATACATTTTGACTTACTTGGATCAAAATTTCAATGACTTGTATAGTCATGACTCTCATGTTTAAAAATCAAAAATTTTCAAAAAATGTTTTTTTCTATCGAAAAATGTCAAATTTGATCATTTTTGGCTTATTTCTACTTAGTCCAGTCATAAAGGACCTCTATGTATACATTTTGACTTACTTGGATCAAAGTTTCAATGATTTGCATAGTCATGACAATCTAGTTGTAAAATCGAAAATTTTCAAAAAATGTTTTTTCTATCGAAAAATGTCAAATTTGATCATTTTTGGCTTATTTATACTTAGTCCAGTCATAAAGGTTCTCTATGTATACATTTTGACTTACTTGGATCAAAATTTCAATGATTTGTATAGTCATGACTCTCATGTTGTAAAATCGGAAATTTTCAAAAAATGTTTTTTCTATCGAAAAATGTCAAATTAGATCATTTTTGGCCTATTTATACTTAGTCCAGTCATAAAGGACCTCTAGGTATACATTTTGACTTACTTGGATCAAAATTTCAATGATTTGTATAGTCATGACTCTCATGTTGGAAAATCGAAAATTTTCAAAAAATGTTTTTTCTATCTAAAAATGTCAAATTTGATCATTTTTTGCTTATTTATACTTAGTCCAGTCATAAAGGACCTCTATGTATACATTTTGGCTTACTTGGATCAAAATTTCAATGATTTGTATAGTCATGACATTCTAGTTGTAAAATCGAAATTTTCAAAAAATGTTTTTTCTATCGAAAAATGTCAAATTTGATCATTTTTGGCTTATTTATACTTAGTCCAGTCATAAAAGACCTCTATGTATACATTTTGACTTACCTGGATCAAAATTTCAATGACTTGTACAGTCATGACTCTCATGTTGAAAAATCGAAAATTTTCAAAAAATGTTTTTTCTATCGAAAAATGTCAAATTTGATCATTTTTGGCTTATTTATACTTAGTCCAGTCATAAAGCACCTCTATATATACATTTTGACTTACTCGGATCAAAATTTCAATGATTTGTATAGTCATGACTCTCATGTTGAAAAATCGAAAATTTTCAAAAAATGTTTTTCTATCGAAAAATGTCAAATTTGATCATTTTTGGCTTATTTATACTTAGTCGAGTCATAAAGGACCTTTATGTATACATTTTGACTTACTTGGATCAAAATTTCAATGATTTGTATAGTCAAGACATTCTAGTTGTAAAATCGGAAATTTTCAAAAAATGTTTTTTCTATCGAAAAATGTCAAATTTGATCATTTTTGGCTTATTTATACTTAGTCCAGTCATAAAAGACCTCTATGTATACATTTTGACTTACCTGGATCAAAATTTCAATGACTTGTACAGTCATGACTCTCATGTTGAAAAATCGAAAATTTTCAAAAAATGTTTTTTCTATCGAAAAATGTCAAATTTGATCATTTTTGGCTTATTTATACTTAGTCCAGTCATAAAGGACCTCTATATATACATTTTGACTTACTCGGATCAAAATTTCAATGATTTGTATAGTCATGACTCTCATGTTGAAAAATCGAAAATTTTCAAAAAATGTTTTTCTATCGAAAAATGTCAAATTTGATCATTTTTGGCTTATTTATACTTAGTCGAGTCATAAAGGACCTTTATGTATACATTTTGACTTACTTGGATCAAAATTTCAATGATTTGCATAGTCATGACAATCTAGTTGTAAAATCGGAAATTTTCAAAAAATGTTTTTTCTATCGAAAAATGTCAAATTTGATCATTTTTGGCTTATTTATACTTAGTCCAGTCATAAAGGACCTCTATGTATACATTTTGACTTACTTCGATCAAAATTTCAATGATTTGTATAGTCATGACTCTCATGTTGAAAAATCGATAATTTTCAAAAAATGATTTTTCTATCGAAAAATGTCAAATTTGATCATTTTTGGCTTATTTATACTTAGTCCAGTCATAAAGGACCTCTATATATGCATTTTGACTTACTCGGATCAAAATTTCAATGATTTGTATAGTCATGACTCTCATGTTGAAAAATCGAAAATTTTCAAATAATGTTTTTCTATCGAAAAATGTCAAATTTGATCATTTTTGGCTTATTTATACTTAGTCCAGTCATAAAGGACCTCTATGTATACATTTTGACTTACTTGGATCAAAATTTCAATGATTTGTATAGTCATGACTCTCATGTTGAAAAATCGAAAATTTTCAAACAATGTTTCTTCTATCGAAAAATGTCAAATTTGATCATCTTTGGCTGATTTATACTTAGTCCAGTCATAAAGGAACTCTTTGTATACATTTTGACTTACTTGGATCAAAATTTCAATGATTTGTATAGTCAAGACATTCTAGTTGTAAAATCGGAAATTTTCAAAAAATGTTTTTTCTATCGAAAAATGTCAAATTTGATCATTTTTGGTTTATTTATACTTAGTCCAGTCATAAAAGACCTCTATGTATACATTTTGACTTACCTGGATCAAAATTTCAATGATCTGTATAGTCATGACTCTCATGTTGGAAAATCGAAAATTTTCAAAAAATGTTTTTTCTATCTAAAAATGTCAAATTTGATCATTTTTTGCTTATTTATACTTAGTCCAGTCATAAAGGACCTCTATGTATACATTTTGGCTTACTTGGATAAAAATTTCAATGATTTGTATAGTCATGACATTCTAGTTGTAAAATCGAAATTTTCAAAAAATGTTTTTTCTATCGAAAAATGTCAAATTTGATCATTTTTGGCTTATTTATACTTATTCCAGTCATAAAGGACCTCTATATATACATTTTGACTTACTTGGATCAAAATTTCAATGATTTGTATAGTCATGACTCTCATGTTGAAAAATCGATAATTTTCAAAAAATGATTTTTCTATCGAAAAATGTCAAATTTGATCATTTTTGGCTTATTTATACTTAGTCCAGTCACAAAGGACCTCTATATATACATTTTGACTTACTCGGATCAAAATTTCAATGATTTGTATAGTCATGACTCTCATGTTGAAAAATCGAAAATTTTCAAAAAATGTTTTTCTATCGAAAAATGTCAAATTTGATCATTTTTGGCTTATTTATACTTAGTCGAGTCATAAAGGGACTTTATGTATACATTTTGACTTACTTGGATCAAAATTTCGATGATTTGCATAGTCATGACATTCTAGTTGTAAAATCGGAAATTTTCAAAAAATGTTTTTTTCTATCGAAAAATGTCAAACTTGATCATTTTTGGCTTATTTATACTTAGTCTAGTCATAAAGGACCTCTATGTATACATTTTGACTTACTTGGATCAAAATTTCAATGATTTGTATAGTCATGACTCTCATGTTGTAAAATCGGAAATTTTCAAAAAATGTTTTTTCTATCGAAAAATGTCAAATTTGATCATTTTTGGCTTATTTCTACTTAGTCCAGTCATAAAGGACCTCTATGTATACATTTTGACTTACTTGGATCAAAATTTCAATGATTTGTATAGTCATGACTCTCATGTTGAAAAATCGAAAATTTTCAAAAAATGTTTTTTCTATCGAAAAATGTCAAATTTGATCATTTTTGGCTTATTTCTACTTAGTCCAGTCATAAAGGACCTCTATGTATACATTTTGACTTACTTGGATCAAAATTTCAATGATTTGTTCAGTCATGATAGTTTAGTTGTAAATTCGGAAATTTTCAAAAAATGTTTTTTCTATCGAAAAATGTCAAATTTGATCATTTTTGGCTTATTTATACTTAGTCCAGTCATATAGGACCTCTATGTATACATTTTGACTTACTTGGATCAAAATTTTAATGATTTAAATAGTCATGACATTCTAGTTGTAAAATCGAAAATTTTCAAAAAATGTTTTTTCTATCGAAAAATGTCAAATTTGATCATTTTTGGCTTATTTATACTTAGTCCAGTCATAAAGGACCTCTATGTATACATTTTGACTTACTTAGATCAAAATTTCAATGATTTGTATAGTCATGACTCTCAAGTTGAAAAATCGAAAATTTTCAAAAAATGTTTTTTCTATCGAAAAATGTCAAATTTGATCATTTTTGGCTTATTTATACTTAGTCCAGTCATAAAGAACATCTATATATACATTTTGACTTACTTGGATCAAAATTTCAATGATTTGTATAGTCATGACTCTCATGTTGAAAAATCGAAAATTTTCAAAAAATGTTTTTTCTATCGAAAAATGTCAAATTTGATCATTTTTGGCTTATTTCTACTTAGTCCAGTCATAAAAGACCTCTATGTATACATTTTGACCTTCTTGGATCAAAATTTCAATGATTTAAATAGTCATGACATTCTAGTTGTAAAATCGAAAATTTTTAAAAAATTTTTTCTTTCGAAAAATGTCAAATTTGATCATTTTTGGCTTATTTATACTTAGTCCAGTCATAAAGGACCTCTTTGTATACATTTTGACTTACTTGGATCAAAATAACAATGATTTGTATAGTCATGACATTTTAGTTGTAAAATCGGAAATTTTCAAAAAATGTTTTTTCTATCGAAAAATGTCAATTTTGATCATTTTTGGCTTACTTATACTTAGTCCAGTCATAAAGGACCTCTATGTATACATTTTGACTTACTTGGATCAAAATTTCAATGACTTGTATAGTCATGACTCTCATGTTGAAAAATCAAAAATTTTCAAAAAATGTTTTTTCTATCGAAAAATGTCAAATTTGATCATTTTTGGCTTATTTCTACTTAGTCCAGTCATAAAGGACCTCTATGTATACATTTTGACTTACTTGGATCAAAATTTCAATGATTTGAATAGTCATGACTTTCTAGATGTAAAATCGGAAATTTAAAAAAAATGTATTTTATATCGAAAAATGTCAAATTTGATCGTTTTTGGCTTATTTATACTTAGTCCAGTCATAAAGGACCTCTATGTATACATTTTGACTCTCGTGGTTCAAAATTTTAATGATTTGTATAGTCATGACTCTCATGTTGAAAAATCGAAAAATTTCAAAAAATGATTTTTCTATCGAAAAATGTCAAATTTGATTATTTTTGGCTTATTTATACTTAGTCCAGTCATGAAGAACCTTTTTGTATACATTTTGACTTACTTGGATCAAAATTTCAATGATTTGTATAATCTTGACTCTCATGTTGAAAAATCGAAAATTTTCAAAAAATGTTTCTTCTATCGAAAAATGTCAAATTTGATCATCTTTGGCTGATTTATACTTAGTCCAGTCATAAAGGAACTCTTTGTATACATTTTGACTTACTTGGATCAAAATTTCAATGATTTGTATAGTCAAGACATTCTAGTTGTAAAATCGGAAATTTTCAAAAAATGTTTTTTCTATCGAAAAATGTCAAATTTGATCATTTTTGGCTTTTTTATACTTAGTCCAGTCATAAAAGACCTCTATGTATACATTTTGACTTACCTGGATCAAAATTTCAATGACTTGTACAGTCATGACTCTCATGTTGAAAAATCGAAAATTTTCAAAAAATGTTTTTTCTATCGAAAAATGTCAAATTTGATCATTTTTGGCTTATTTATACTTAGTCCAGTCATAAAGGACCTCTATATATACATTTTGACTTACTCGGCTCAAACTTTCAATGATTTGTATAGTCATGACTCTCATGTTGAAAAATCGAAAATTTTCAAAAAATGTTTTTCTATCGAAAAATGTCAAATTTGATCATTTTTGGCTTATTTATACCTAGTCGAGTCATAAAGGACCTTTATGTATACATTTTGACTTACTTGGATCAAAATTTCAATGATTTGCATAGTCATGACAATCTAGTTGTAAAATCGGAAATTTTCAAAAAATGTTTTTTCTATCGAAAAATGTCAAATTTGATCCTTTTTGGCTTATTTATACTTAGTCCAGTCATAAAGGACCTCTATGTATACATTTTGACTTACTTCGATCAAAATTTCAATGATTCGTATAGTCATGACTCTCATGTTGAAAAATCGATAATTTTCAAAAAATGATTTTTCTATCGAAAAATGTCAAATTTGATCATTTTTGGCTTATTTATACTTAGTCCAGTCAAAAAGGACCTCTATATATACATTTTGACTTACTCGGATCAAAATTTCAATGATTTGTATAGTCATGACTCTCATGTTGAAAAATCGAAAATTTTCAAAAAATGTTTTTCTATCGAAAAATGTCAAATTTGATCATTTTTGGCTTATTTATACTTAGTCCAGTCATAAAGGACCTCAATGTATACATTTTGACTTACTTGGATCAAAATTTCAATGATTTGTATAGTCATGACTCTCATGTTGAAAAATCGAAAATTTTCAAACAATGTTTCTTCTATCGAAAAATGTCAAATTTGATCATCTTTGGCTGATTTATACTTAGTCCAGTCATAAAAGAACTCTTTGTATACATTTTGACTTACTTGGATCAAAATTTCAATGATTTGTATAGTCAAGACATTCTAGTTGTAAAATCGGAAATTTTCAAAAAATGTTTTTTCTGTCGAAAAATGTCAAATTTGATCATTTTTGGCTTATTTATACTTAGTCCAGTCATAAAAGACCTCTATGTATACATTTTGACTTACCTGGATCAAAATTTCAATGACTTGTACAGTCATGACTCTCATGTTGTAAAATCGGAAATTTTCAAAAAATGTTTTTTCTATCAAAAAATGTCAAATTAGATCATTTTGGCCTATTTATACTTAGTCCAGTCATAAAGGACCTCTAAGTATACATTTTGACTTACTTGGATCAAAATTTCAATGATTTGTATAGTCATGACTCTCATGTTGGAAAATCGAAAATTTTCAAAAAATGTTTTTTCTATCTAAAAATGTCAAATTTGATCATTTTTGGCTTATTTATACTTAGTCCAGTCATAAAGGACCTCTATGTATACATTTTGGCTTACTTGGATCAAAATTTCAATGATTTGTATAGTCATGACATTCTAGTTGTAAAATCGAAATTTTCAAAAAATGTTTTTTCTATCGAAAAATGTCAAATTTGATCATTTTTGGCTTATTTATACTTAGTCCAGTCATAAAGGACCTCTATGTATACATTTTGACTTACTTGGATCAAAATTTCAATGATTTGTATAGTCATGACTCTCATGTTGAAAAATCGATAATTTTCAAAAAATGATTTTTCTATCGAAAAATGTCAAATTTGATAATTTTTGGCTTATTTATACTTAGTCCAGTCATAAAGGACCTCTTTATATACATTTTGACTTACTCGGATCAAAATTTCAATGATTTGTATAGTCATGACTCTCATGTTGAAAAATCGAAAATTTTCAAAAAATGTTTTTCTATCGAAAAATGTCAAATTTGATCATTTTTGGCTTATATATACTTAGTCGAGTCATAAAGGACCTTTATGTATACATTTGGACTTACTTGGATCAAAATTTCGATGATTTGCATAGTCATGACATTCTAGTTGTAAATTCGGAAATTTTCAAAAAATGTTTTTTCTATCGGAAAATGTCAAATTTGATCATTTTTGGCTTATTTATACTTAGTCCAGTCATAAAGGACCTCTATGTATACATTTTGACTTACTTGGATCAAAATTTCAATGATTTTTATAGTCATGACTCTCATGTTGTAAAATCGGAAATTTTCAAAAAATGTTTTTTTCTATCGAAAAATGTCAAATTTGATCATTTTTGGCTTATTTATACTTAGTCCAGTCATGAAGAACATCTATATATACATTTTGACTTACTTGGATCAAAATTTCGATGATTTGCATAGTCATGACATTCTAGTTGTAAATTCGGAAATTTTCAAAAAATGTTTTTTCTATCGGAAAATGTCAAATTTGATCATTTTTGGCTTATTTATACTTAGTCCAGTCATAAAGGACCTCTATGTATACATTTTGACTTACTTGGATCAAAATTTCAATGATTTTTATAGTCATGACTCTCATGTTGTAAAATCGGAAATTTTCAAAAAATGTTTTTTCTATCGAAAAATGTCAAATTTGATCATTTTTGGCTTATTTCTACTTAGTCCAGTCATAAAGGACCTCTATGTATACATTTTGACTTACTTGGATCAAAATTTCAATGATTTGTATAGTCATGACTCTCATGTTGAAAAATCGAAAATTTTCAAACAATGTTTCTTCTATCGAAAAATGTCAAATTTGATCATCTTTGGCTGATTTATACTTAGTCCAGTCATAAAGGAACTCCTTGTATACATTTTGACTTACTTGGATCAAAATTTCAATGATTTGTATAGTCAAGACATTCTAGTTGTAAAATCGGAAATTTTCAAAAAATGTTTTTTCTATCGAAAAATGTCAAATTTGATCATTTTTGGCTTATTTATACATAGTCCAGTCATAAAAGACCTCTATGTATACATTTTGACTTACCTGGATCAAAATTTCAATGACTTGTACAGTCATGACTCTCATGTTGTAAAATCGGAAATTTTCAAAAAATGTTTTTTCTATCGAAAAATGTCAAATTAGATCATTTTTGGCCTATTTATACTTAGTCCAGTCATAAAGAACCTCTAGGTATACATTTTGACTTACTTGGATCAAAATTTCAATGATTTGTATAGTCATGACATTCTAGTTGTAAAATCGAAATTTTCAAAAAATGTTTTTTCTATCGAAAAATGTCAAATTTAATCATTTTTGGCTTCTTTATACTTAGTCCAGTCATAAAGGACCTCTATGTATACATTTTGACTTACTTGGATCAAAATTTCAATGATTTGTATAGTCATGACTCTCATGTTGAAAGATCAATAATTTTCAAAAAATGATTTTTCTATCGAAAAATGTCAAATTTGATCATTTTTGGCTTATTTATACTTAGTCCAGTCATAAAGGACCTCTATATATACATTTTGAATTACTCGGATCAAAATTTCAATGATTTGTATAGTCATGACTCTCATGTTGAAAAATCGAAAATTTTCAAAAAATGTTTTTCTATCGAAAAATGTCAAATTTGATCATTTTTGGCTTATTTATACTTAGTCCAGTCATAAAGGACCTCTATATATACATTTTGAATTACTCGGATCAAAATTTCAATGAATTGTATAGTCATGACTCTCAAGTTGAAAAATCGAAAATTTTCAAAAAATGTTTTTTCTATCGAAAAATGTCAAATTTGATCATTTTTGGCTTATTTATACTTAGTCCAGTCATAAAGAACATCTATATATACATTTGGACTTACTTGGATCAAAATTTCGATGATTTGCATAGTCATGACATTCTAGTTGTAAATTCGGAAATTTTCAAAAAATGTTTTTTCTATCGGAAAATGTCAAATTTGATCATTTTTGGCTTATTTATACTTAGTCCAGTCATAAAGGACCTCTTTGTATACATTTTGACTTACTTGGATCAAAATTTCAATGATTTTTATAGTCATGACTCTCATGTTGTAAAATCGGAAATTTTCAAAAAATGTTTTTTCTATCGAAAAATGTCAAATTAGATCATTTTTGGCCTATTTCTACTTAGTCCAGTCATAAAGGACCTCTAGGTATACATTTTGACTTACTTGGATCAAAATTTCAATGATTTGTATAGTCATGACATTCTAGTTGTAAAATCGAAATTTTAAAAAAATGTTTTTTCTATCGAAAAATGTCAAATTTAATCATTTTTGGCTTCTTTATACTTAGTCCAGTCATAAAGGACCTCTATGTATACATTTTGACTTACTTGGATCAAAATTTCAATGATTTGTATAGTCATGACTCTCATGTTGAAAGATCAATAACTTTCAAAAAATGATTTTTCTATCGAAAAATGTCAAATTTGATCATTTTTGGCTTATTTATACTTAGTCCAGTCATAAAGGATCTCTATATATACATTTTGAATTACTCTGATCAAAATTTCAATGATTTGTATAGTCATGACTCTCATGTTGAAAAATCGAAAATTTTCAAAAAATGTTTTTCTATCGAAAAATGTCAAATTTGATCATTTTTGGCTTATTTATACTTAGTCGAGTCATAAAGGACCTTTATGTATACATTTGGACTTACTTGGATCAAAATTTCGATGATTTGCATAGTCATGACATTCTAGTTGTAAAATCGGAAATTTTCAAAAAATGTTTTTTCTATCGAAAAATGTCAAATTTGATCATTTTTGGCTTATTTATACTTAGTCCAGTCATAAAGGACCTCTATGTATACATTTTGACTTACTTGGATCAAAATTTTAATGATTTGTATAGTCATGACTCTCATGTTGTAAAATCGGAAATTTTCAAAAAATGTTTTTTCTATCGAAAAATGTCAAATTTGATCATTTTTGGCTTAATTCTACTTAGTCCAGTCATAAAGGACCTCTATGTATACATTTTGACTTACTTGGATCAAAATTTCAATGATTTGTATAGTCATGACTCTCATGTTGAAAAATCGAAAATTTTCAAACAATGTTTTTTCTATCGAAAAATGTCAAATTTGATCATTTTTGGCTTATTTCTACTTAGTCCAGTCATAAAGGACCTCTATGTATACATTTTGACTTACTTGGATCAAAATTTCAATGATTTGTTCAGTCATGATAGTTTAGTTGTAAAATCGGAAATTTTCAAAAATTGTTTTTTCTATCGAAAAATGTCAAATTTGATCATTTTTGGCTTATTTATACTTAGTCCAGTCATATAGGACCTCTCTGTATACATTTTGACTTACTTGGATCAAAATTTCAATGATTTAAATAGTCATGACATTCTAGTTGTAAAATCGAAAATTTTCAAAAAATGTTTTTTCTATCGAAAAATGTCAAATTTGATCATTTTTGGCTTATTTCTACTTAGTCCAGTCATAAAGGACCTCTATGTATACATTTTTACTTATTTGGATCAAAATTTCAATGATTTGTATAGTCATGACTCTCATGTTGAAAAATCGAAAATTTTCAAAAAATGTTTTTTCTATCGAAAAATGTCAAATTTTATCATTTTTGGCTTATTTTTCTTAGTCCAGTCATAAATGACCTCTATGTATACATTTTGACTTACTTGGATCAAAATTTCAATGATTTGTATAGTCATGACTCTCATGTTGGAAAATCGAAAATTTTCAAAAAATGTTTTTTCTATCTAAAAATGTCAAATTTGATCATTTTTGGCTTATTTATACTTAGTCCAGTCATAAAGGACCTCTATGTATACATTTTGGCTTACTTGGATCAAAATTTCAATGATTTGTATAGTCATGACATTCTAGTTGTAAAAGAGAAATTTTCAAAAAATGTTTTTTCTATCGAAAAATGTCAAATTTGATCATTTTTGGCTTATTTATACTTAGTCCAGTCATAAAGGACCTCTATGTATACATTTTGACTTACTTGGATCAAAATTTCAATGATTTGTATAGTCATGACTCTCATGTTGAAAAATCGAAAATTTTCAAAAAATGTTTTTCTATCGAAAAATGTCAAATTTGATCATTTTTGGCTTATTTATACTTAGTCGAGTCATAAAGGACCTTTATGTATACATTTTGACTTACTTGGATCAAAATTTCGATGATTTGCATAGTCATGACATTCTAGTTGTAAAATCGGAAATTTTCAAAAAAAGTTTTTTCTATCGAAAAATGTCAAATTTGATCATTTTTGGCATATTTATACTTAGTCCAGTCATAAAGGACCTCTATGTATACATTTTGACTTACTTGGATCAAAATTTCAATGATTTGTATAGTCATGACTCTCATGTTGTAAAATCGGAAATTTTCAAAAAATGTTTTTTCTATCGAAAAATGTCAAATTTGATCATTTTTGGCTTATTTCTACTTAGTCCAGTCATAAAGGACCTCTATGTATACATTTTGACTTACTTGGATCAAAATTTCAATGATTTGTATAGTCATGACTCCCATGTTGAAAAATCGAAAAATTTCAAAAAATGATTTTTCTATCGAAAAATGTCAAATTTGATCATTTTTGGCTTATTTATACTTAGTTCAGTCATGAAGGACCTTTTTGTATACATTTTGACTTACTTGGATCAAAATTTCAATGATTTGTATAATCTTGACTCTCATGTTGAAAAATCGAAAATTTTCAAAAAATGTTTCTTCTATCGAAAAATGTCAAATTTGATCATCTTTGGCTGATTTATACTTAGTCCAGTCATAAAGGAACTCTTTGTATACATTTTGACTTACTTGGATCAAAATTTCAATGATTTGTATAGTCATGACATTCTAGTTGTAAAATTGGAAATTTTCAAAAAATGTTTTTTTTATCGAAAAATGTCAAATTTGATCATTTTTGGCTTATTTATACTTAGTCCAGTCATAAAAGACCTCTATGTATACTTTTTGACTTACTTGGATCAAAATTTCAATGATTTGTACAGTCATGACTCTCATGTTGAAAAATCGAAAATTTTCAAAAAATGTTTTTTCTATCGACAAATGTCAAATTTGATCATTTTTGGCTTATTTATACTTAGTCCGGTCATAAAGGACCTCTATGTATACATTTTGACTTACCTGGATCAAAATTTCAATGACTTGTACAGTCATGACTCTCATGTTGAAAAATCGAAAATTTTCAAAAAATGTTTTTTCTATCGAAAAATGTCAAATTTGATCATTTTTGGCTTATTTATACTTAGTCCAGTCATAAAGGACCTCTATATATACATTTTGACTTACTCGGATCAAAATTTCAATGATTTGTATGGTCATGACTCTCATGTTGAAAAATCGAAAATTTTCAAAAAATGTTTTTCTATCGAAAAATGTCAAATTTGATCATTTTTGGCTTATTTATACTTAGTCGAGTCATAAAGGACCTTTATGTATACATTTTGACTTACTTGGATCAAAATTTCAATGATTTGCATAGTCATGACAATCTAGTTGTAAAATCGAAAATTTTCAAAAAATGTTTTTTCTATCGAAAAATGTCAAATTTGATCATTTTTGGCTTATTTATACTTAGTCCAGTCATAAAGGTTCTCTATGTATACATTTTGACTTACTTGGATCAAAATTTCAATGATTTGTATAGTCATGACTCTCATGTTGTAAAATCGGAAATTTTCAAAAAATGTTTTTTCTATCGAAAAATGTCAAATTAGATCATTTTTGGCCTATTTATACTTAGTCCAGTCATAAAGGACCTCTAGCTATACATTTTGACTTACTTGGATCAAAATTTCAATGATTTGTATAGTCATGACTCTCATGTTGGAAAATCGAAAATTTTCAAAAAATGTTTTTTCTATCTAAAAATGTCAAATTTGATCATTTTCTGCTTATTTACACTTAGTCCAGTCATAAAGGACCTCTATGTATACATTTTGGCTTACTTGGATCAAAATTTCAATGATTTGTATAGTCATGACATTCTAGTTGTAAAATCGAAATTTTCAAAAAATGTTTTTTCTATCGAAAAATGTCAAATTTGATCATTTTTGGCTTATTTATACTTAGTCCAGTCATAAAGGACCTCTATGTATACATTTTGACTTACTCGGATCAAAATTTCAATGATTTGTATAGTCATGACTCTCATGTTGAAAAATCGAAAATTTTCAAAAAATGTTTTTCTATCGAAAAATGTCAAATTTCATCATTTTTGGCTTATTTATACTTAGTCGAGTCATAAAGGAACTTTATGTATACATTTTGACTTACTTGGAACAAAATTTCGATGATTTGCATAGTCATGACATTCTAGTTGTAAAATCGGAAATTTTCAAAAAATATTTTTTCTATCGAAAAATGTCAAATTTGATCATTTTTGGCTTATTTATACTTAGTCCAGTCATAAAGGACCTCTTTGTATACATTTTGACTTACTTGGATCAAAATTTCAATGATTTGTATAGTCATGACTCTCATGTTGTAAAATCGGAAATTTTCAAAAAATGTTTTTTCTATCGAAAAATGTCAAATTTGATCATTTTTGGCTTATTTCTACTTAGTCCAGTCATAAAGGACCTCTATGTATACATTTTGACTTACTTGGATCAAAATTTCAATGATTTGTATAGTCATGACTCTCATGTTGAAAAATCGAAAATTTTCAAAAAATGTTTTTTCTATCGAAAAATGTCAAATTTGATCATTTTTGGCTTATTTCTACTTAGTCCAGTCATAAAGGACCTCTATGTATACATTTTGACTTACTTGGATCAAAATTTCAATGATTTGCTCAGTCATGATAGTTTAGTTGTAAAATCGGAAATTTTCAAAAAATGTTTTTTCTATCGAAAAATGGCAAATTTGATCATTTTTGGCTTATTTATACTTAGTCCAGTCATATAGGACCTCTATGTATACATTTTGACTTACTTGGATCAAAATTTTAATGATTTAAATAGTCATGACATTCTAGTTGTAAAATCGAAAATTTTCAAAAAATGTTTTTTCTATCGAAAAATGTCAAATTTGATCATTTTTGGCTTATTTATACTTAGTCCAGTCATAAAGAACCTCTATGTATACATTTTGACTTACTTAGATCAAAATTTCAATGATTTGTATAGTCATGACTCTCAAGTTGAAAAATCGAAAATTTTCAAAAAATGTTTTTTCTATCGCAAAATGTCAAATTTGATCATTTTTGGCTTATTTATACTTAGTCCAGTCATAAAGAACATCTATGTATACATTTTGACTTACTTGGATCAAAATTTCAATGATTTGTATAGTCATGACTCTCATGTTGAAAAATCGAAAATTTTCAAAAAATGTTTTTTCTATCTAAAAATGTCAAATTTGATCATTTTCTGCTTATTTACACTTAGTCCAGTCATAAAGGACCTCTATGTATACATTTTGGCTTACTTGGATCAAAATTTCAATGATTTGTATAGTCATGACATTCTAGTTGTAAAATCGAAATTTTCAAAAAATGTTTTTTCTATCGAAAAATGTCAAATTTGATCATTTTTGGCTTATTTATACTTAGTCCAGTCATAAAGGACCTCTATGTATACATTTTGACTTACTTGGATCAAAATTTCAATGATTTGTATAGTCATGACTCTCATGTTGAAAAATCGATAATTTTCAAAAAATGATTTTTCTATCGAAAAATGTCAAATTTGATCATTTTTGGCTTATTTATACTTAGTCCAGTCATAAAGGACCTCTATATATACATTTTGACTTACTCGGATCAAAATTTCAATGATTTGTATAGTCATGACTCTCATGTTGAAAAATCGAAAATTTTCAAAAAATGTTTTTCTATCGAAAAATGTCAAATTTGATCATTTTTGGCTTATTTATACTTAGTCGAGTCATAAAGGAACTTTATGTATACATTTTGACTTACTTGGATCAAAATTTCGATGATTTGCATAGTCATGACATTCTAGTTGTAAAATCGGAAATTTTCAAAAAATATTTTTTCTATCGAAAAATGTCAAATTTGATCATTTTTGGCTTATTTATACTTAGTCCAGTCATAAAGGACCTCTATGTATACATTTTGACTTACTTGGATCAAAATTTCAATGATTTGTATAGTCATGACTCTCATGTTGTAAAATCGGAAATTTTCAAAAAATTTTTTTCTATCGAAAAATGTCAAATTTGATCATTTTTGGCTTATTTCTACTTAGTCCAGTCATAAAGGACCTCTATGTATACATTTTGACTTACTTGGATCAAAATTTCAATGATTTGTATAGTCATGACTCTCATGTTGAAAAATCGAAAATTTTCAAAAAATGTTTTTTCTATCGAAAAATGTCAAATTTGATCATTTTTGGCTTATTTCTACTTAGTCCAGTCATAAAGGACCTCTATGTATACATTTTGACTTACTTGGATCAAAATTTCAATGATTTGTTCAGTCATGATAGTTTAGTTGTAAAATCGGAAATTTTCAAAAAATGTTTTTTCTATCGAAAAATGGCAAATTTGATCATTTTTGGCTTAGTTATACTTAGTCCAGTCATATAGGACCTCTATGTATACATTTTGACTTACTTGGATCAAAATTTTAATGATTTAAATAGTCATGACATTCTAGTTGTAAAATCGAAAATTTTCAAAAAATGTTTTTTCTATCGAAAAATGTCAAATTTGATCATTTTTGGCTTATTTATACTTAGTCCAGTCATAAAGAAGCTCTATGTATACATTTTGACTTACTTAGATCAAAATTTCAATGATTTGTATAGTCATGACTCTCAAGTTGAAAAATCGAAAATTTTCAAAAAATGTTTTTTCTATCGAAAAATGTCAAATTTGATCATTTTTGGCTTATTTATACTTAGTCCAGTCATAAAGAACATCTATGTATACATTTTGACTTACTTGGATCAAAATTTCAATGATTTGTATAGTCATGACTCTCATGTTGAAAAATCGAAAATTTTCAAAAAATGTTTTTTCTATCGAAAAATGTCAAATTTGATCATTTTTGCCTTATTTATACTTAGTACAGTCATAAAGGACCTCTTTGTATACATTTTGACCTTCTTGGATCAAAATTTCAATGATTTAAATAGTCATGACATTCTAGTTGTAAAATCGAAAATTTTTAAAAAATTTTTTTCTTTCGAAAAATGTCAAATTTGATCATTTTTGGCTTATTTATACTAAGTCCAGTCATAAAGGACCTCTTTGTATGCATTTTGACTTACTTGGATCAAAATTTCAATGATTTGTATAGTCATGACATTTTAGTTGTAAAATCGGAAATTTTCAAAAAATGTTTTTTCTATCGAAAAATGTCAATTTTGATCATTTTTGGCTTACTTATACTTAGTCCAGTCATAAAGGACCTCTATGTATACATTTTGACTTACTTGGATCAAAATTTCAATTACTTGTATAGTCATGACTCTCATGTTGAAAAATCAAAAATTTTCAAAAAATGATTTTTCTATCGAAAAATGTCAAATTTGATCATTTTTGGCTTATTTCTACTTAGTCCAGTCATAAAGGACCTCTATGTATACATTTTGACTTACTTGGATCAAAATTTCAATGATTTGAATAGTCATGACTTTCTAGATGTAAAATCGGAAATTTAAAAAAAATGTATTTTATATCGAAAAATGTCAAATTTGATCGTTTTTGGCTTATTTATACTTAGTCCAGTCATAAAGGACCTCTATGTATACATTTTGACTCTCGTGGATCAAAATTTCAATGATTTGTATAGTCATGACTCTCATGTTGAAAAATCGAAAAATTTCAAAAAATGATTTTTCTATCGAAAAATGTCAAATTTGATCATTTTTGGCTTATTTATACTTAGTCCAGTCATGAAGAACCTTTTTGTATACATTTTGACTTACTTGGATCAAAATTTCAATGATTTGTATAATCTTGACTCTCATGTTGAAAAATCGAAAATTTTCAAAAAATGTTTCTTCTATAGAAAAATGTCAAATTTGATCATCTTTGGCTGATTTATACTTAGTCCAGTCATAAAGGAACTCTTTGTACACATTTTGACTTACTTGGATCAAAATTTCAATGATTTGTATAGTCAAGACATTCTAGTTGTAAAATCGGAAATTTTCAAAAAATGTTTTTTCTATCGAAAAATGTCAAATTTGATCATTTTTGGCTTATTTATATTTAGTCCAGTCATAAAAGACCTCTATGTATACATTTTGACTTACCTGGATCAAAATTTCAATGACTTGTACAGTCATGACTCTCATGTTGAAAAATCGAAAATTTTCAAAAAATGTTTTTTCTATCGAAAAATGTCAAATTTGATCATTTTCTGCTTATTTACACTTAGTCCAGTCATAAAGGACCTCTATGTATACATTTTGGCTTACTTGGATCAAAATTTCAATGATTTGTATAGTCATGACTCTCATGTTGTAAAATCGGAAATTTTCAAAAAATGTTTTTTCTATCGAAAAATGTCAAATTAGATCATTTTTGGCCTATTTATACTTAGTCCAGTCATAAAGGACCTCTAGCTATACATTTTGACTTACTTGGATCAAAATTTCAATGATTTGTATAGTCATGACTCTCATGTTGGAAAATCGAAAATTTTCAAAAAATGTTTTTTCTATCTAAAAATGTCAAATTTGATCATTTTTGGCTTATTTATACTTAGTCCAGTCATAAAGGTTCTCTATGTATACATTTTGACTTACTTGGATCAAAATTTCAATGATTTGTATAGTCATGACTCTCATGTTGTAAAATCGGAAATTTTCAAAAAATGTTTTTTCTATCGAAAAATGTCAAATTAGATCATTTTTGGCCTATTTATACTTAGTCCAGTCATAAAGGACCTCTAGCTATACATTTTGACTTACTTGGATCAAAATTTCAATGATTTGTATAGTCATGACTCTCATGTTGGAAAATCGAAAATTTTCAAAAAATGTTTTTTCTATCTAAAAATGTCAAATTTGATCATTTTCTGCTTATTTACACTTAGTCCAGTCATAAAGGACCTCTATGTATACATTTTGGCTTACTTGGATCAAAATTTCAATGATTTGTATAGTCATGACATTCTAGTTGTAAAATCGAAATTTTCAAAAAATGTTTTTTCTATCGAAAAATGTCAAATTTGATCATTTTTGGCTTATTTATACTTAGTCCAGTCATAAAGGACCTCTATGTATACATTTTGACTTACTCGGATCAAAATTTCAATGATTTGTATAGTCATGACTCTCATGTTGAAAAATCGAAAATTTTCAAAAAATGTTTTTCTATCGAAAAATGTCAAATTTGATCATTTTTGGCTTATTTATACTTAGTCGAGTCATAAAGGAACTTTATGTATACATTTTGACTTACTTGGAACAAAATTTCGATGATTTGCATAGTCATGACATTCTAGTTGTAAAATCGGAAATTTTCAAAAAATATTTTTTCTATCGAAAAATGTCAAATTTGATCATTTTTGGCTTATTTATACTTAGTCCAGTCATAAAGGACCTCTTTGTATACATTTTGACTTACTTGGATCAAAATTTCAATGATTTGTATAGTCATGACTCTCATGTTGTAAAATCGGAAATTTTCAAAAAATGTTTTTTCTATCGAAAAATGTCAAATTTGATCATTTTTGGCTTATTTCTACTTAGTCCAGTCATAAAGGACCTCTATGTATACATTTTGACTTACTTGGATCAAAATTTCAATGATTTGTATAGTCATGACTCTCATGTTGAAAAATCGAAAATTTTCAAAAAATGTTTTTTCTATCGAAAAATGTCAAATTTGATCATTTTTGGCTTATTTCTACTTAGTCCAGTCATAAAGGACCTCTATGTATACATTTTGACTTACTTGGATCAAAATTTCAATGATTTGCTCAGTCATGATAGTTTAGTTGTAAAATCGAAAATTTTCAAAAAATGTTTTTCTATCGAAAAATGGCAAATTTGATCATTTTTGGCTTATTTATACTTAGTCCAGTCATATAGGACCTCTATGTATACATTTTGACTTACTTGGATCAAAATTTTAATGATTTAAATAGTCATGACATTCTAGTTGTAAAATCGAAAATTTTCAAAAAATGTTTTTTTCTATCGAAAAATGTCAAATTTGATCATTTTTGGCTTATTTATACTTAGTCCAGTCATAAAGAACCTCTATGTATACATTTTGACTTACTTAGATCAAAATTTCAATGATTTGTATAGTCATGACTCTCAAGTTGAAAAATCGAAAATTTTCAAAAATGTTTTTTTCTATCGAAAAATGTCAAATTTGATCATTTTTGGCTTATTTATACTTAGTCCAGTCATAAAGAACATCTATGTATACATTTTGACTTACTTGGATCAAAATTTCAATGATTTGTATAGTCATGACTCTCATGTTGAAAAATCGAAAATTTTCAAAAAATGTTTTTTTCTATCTAAAAATGTCAAATTTGATCATTTTCTGCTTATTTACACTTAGTCCAGTCATAAAGGACCTCTATGTATACATTTTGGCTTACTTGGATCAAAATTTCAATGATTTGTATAGTCATGACATTCTAGTTGTAAAATCGAAATTTTCAAAAAATGTTTTTTCTATCGAAAAATGTCAAATTTGATCATTTTTGGCTTATTTATACTTAGTCCAGTCATAAAGGACCTCTATGTATACATTTTGACTTACTTGGATCAAAATTTCAATGATTTGTATAGTCATGACTCTCATGTTGAAAAATCGATAATTTTCAAAAATGATTTTTCTATCGAAAAATGTCAAATTTGATCATTTTTGGCTTATTT